>NC_069500.1:1327121985-1327421985 GCF_027579735.1 Bombina bombina
CAAGGACACTCAAAAGCCTGCCATCCATGGATTCTGTCAGTGTTTTGATCTGTTCACCATCAACATTGCGTGCAGCAGCAACCACAGCCTCCCAGACACTGTTCAGAGAGGTGTACTGTTTTCCCTCCTTGTAAATCTCACATTTGATGATGGACCACAGGTTCTCAATGGGGTTCAGATCAGGTGAACAAGGAGGCCATGTCATTAGATTTTCTTCTTTTATACCCTTTCTTGCCAGCCACGCTGTGGAGTACTTGGACGCGTGTGATGGAGCATTGTCCTGCATGAAAATCATGTTTTTCTTGAAGGATGCAGACTTCTTCCTGTACCACTGCTTGAAGAAGGTGTCTTCCAGAAACTGGCAGTAGGACTGGGAGTTGAGCTTGACTCCATCCTCAACCCGAAAAGGCCCCACAAGCTCATCTTTGATGATACCAGCCCAAACCAGTACTCCACCTCCACCTTGCTGGCGTCTGAGTCGGACTGGAGCTCTCTGCCCTTTACCAATCCAGCCACGGGCCCATCCATCTGGCCCATCAAGACTCACTCTCATTTCATCAGTCCATAAAATCTTAGAAAAATCAGTCTTGAGATATTTCTTGGCCCAGTCTTGACGTTTCAGCTTGTGTGTCTTGTTCAGTGGTGGTCGTCTTTCAGCCTTTCTTACCTTGGCCATGTCTCTGAGTATTGCACACCTTGTGCTTTTGGGCACTCCAGTGATGTTGCAGCTCTGAAATATGGCCAAACTGGTGGCAAGTGGCATCTTGGCAGCTGCACGCTTGACTTTTCTCAGTTCATGGGCAGTTATTTTGCGCCTTGGTTTTTCCACACGCTTCTTGCGACCCTGTTGACTATTTTGAATGAAACGCTTGATTGTTCGATGATCACGCTTCAGAAGCTTTGCAATTTTAAGAGTGCTGCATCCCTCTGCAAGATATCTCACTATTTTTGACTTTTCTGAGCCTGTCAAGTCCTTCTTTTGACCCATTTTTCCAAAGGAAAGGAAGTTGCCTAATAATTATGCACACCTGATATAGAGTGTTGATGTCATTAGACCACACCCCTTCTCATTACAGAGATGCCCATCACCTAATATGCTTAATTGGTAGTAGGCTTTCGAGCCTATACAGCTTGGAGTAAGACAACATGCATAAAGAGGATGATGTGGTCAAAATACTCATTTGCCTAATAATTCTGCACTCCCTGTATTATTTATTTTGCTTCATTTTTTAGATATCCTTAGTTGAAGAAAAAGCAATGCACATGGGTGAGCCAATCACACAAGGCTTCTATGTGCAGCAACCAATCAGCATCTACTGAGCATATCTAGATATGCTTTTCAGCAAAGAATATCAAGAGAATAAAACAAATTAGATAATAGAAGTAAATTAGAAAGATCTTTAAAATTGCATTCTCTTTCTAAAAAATGAAAGAAAAATTGTGGGTTTCATGTCCCTTTAATAAAATGTATCATGAAATTTTCAGTTTCTTTTCTTGGTTTTGCTTTACTTCTGTGCTGCCAGCCAGGGCCGCCACTAGAAATTTTGGGGCCCCTGACTCAACCATTGATCAGGGCCCCCCCCCCTCCTTTGACATGTGCAATTTTTGACCAAGTGACTAAAATGTATATGCACTTTATTCTTAATTGTCTATTTAAACTTGGAAATGTTGTAAAGGTAGTAACATACACACACACACACAGACACACTCATACACTGAAACACACAAACACACTCACACATAAGGATTCACATATAGACACTCTAGCAGACACGCAAAGAAACACACTCATACACAGATACCCAAACAGACACTTAGCACTTGTTTACATTGACCTGACAAGTAATGAGGTAAACTACAGTTTTGTAAAAAAAAGGAGATTTAGAAAACAAAATATGGAGTTCTGATTATCTTTTTGTAAAGGAAGATGACAACTAAATTATGACAACAGCATGCAGTGGCTGAAAGGAAGGGCCCTGAACTGCCTAAACAATAATTTAAAGGTTAAATGGTGGAGTGGGTACTTCCAGAAAGGTCTTGTTAGTCTCAAAGTCTGTAGAAAGATGTGAATAATTAGCAGTAAGGTCAAAATGTCCTAAAAAGGAACAGACAATGGACACACACACACAAACTCAAACTTGCACATACACCCAAGGAAACACAGACAGAGACAGCCTCAGAAAACACACAAAGACATATACACACATACAAACACAGAGACACCCACAGAAAACACACAAAGACACACACACACACACACAGAGAGACAACCCCATGAAAAACACAGAAAGACATACATACACACACCCTCACTGAGACATCCACAGAAAACACACAAAGACATACACACACCCTCACAGAGACACCCACAGAAAACACAGACATACATACACACAAACACCATCCACAGAAAATGCACAAAGATATACACACCCACCCTCACAGAGAGACCCACAGATAAAAATACATACACATAGAGACACAAACCAAAGCACAAAGACATAAACACATACACCCACAGAAACTCTCACAGGAGGAAACATTTATGCACCTTGCATCCCCTAAATCAACAGTGTGTGACATGCATGATAAAAAAAAATGCAGAAATTAAGAGATCACTTTTTAAAGAATCATATTTGTAAATGTGCAAACAAAAATAATTCTGTGAATTCAAAATTGTAAATTAATGAGCTGGGTAGATGGCTATATGAAGAAAAGTACCTTTAAAAGGTTGACATATGTTTGTTTGTTTTTTTCCCATTTTCCCCAACCAAGAGCACCACTTCAAATAAAGTGTACAAATTTTCCCATCTGTCAGCTGTACTTATGGATTTTGAAAATACTGTACTCTATATGGTCTTGGTGGGACCATAAGCTGTGGTACTCATACCATTAGATCTGGTTAAATGCAGGGTTTAGGCTTGTTGGTATGTATTTCAAAACTAAGTCAGCTGTAGTGTAAACTGAACAGTTTTAAGTTAACCTGTCTCATTTCAAACAGGAAGCAATCTTAGTCTGAGAGTATAAAATTTTATACAGATGTAAAAATCTTAGATAAAATGCCTCCTTGCATCTGGAAAGTCCTTGCATAAAGGGGCAGTAATCTGGAATGTAATATATATATATATATATAATATATCATATATATATAATATATCATATATATATATATATATATATATATATATATATATATATATATATATATATATATAAAATGCATATCTGCCAAAAGGGCATCTACCATTTGTGTATTGAGGAGGAAACATTTCTGCATGGTTTTAAATATAGAATTTCTACAACATTGTCAAATAATCATAAATACACTGCTGCTAAAAAAATGTGTTTTTATGGACCCCTAGCCCCACCATACAACTACTACCACACTGAAGTTACAATCCAAAATTGCACAAAGAAATAAAAAACATTTGCTAAGTAAGTCCTACCTCCTCTTCAAATGAAAGTGATCTGCTGTCTGACTCAGGCACACACTGTACAAAGTGCCAAGTCTGTCTCACACTGAGCATAGTGGTTTAGTGCACACTAAGAAATCCTCTCAAATGCTAATACTTTACTCCTTGTAATAACATTTCCCATGCTCAATTAGCACTCTGCTGTAGTACTCACTGGTGGCTGCCAAAATTTAAAAAAAAAAAAAAAAAATTTTTTTTTTTTTTTTTTAGTTCTTGCCTCATGGGGCCCCCCTGGCTCATTGGGCCCCTGACAGGAGTCACCCCTGTCACCCCCTGATGGCGGCCCTGCTGCCAGCACGTGGCAGTTGCATAAAATGTGATAACCAGCTTGGGAAGATTTCTAATGTTAAACTATGGGACAAGTTTTTACAATATATGTTATATACTGTAAATATGCATTACTATTTGATTTAAAATTGAATACAGTGCAATTTTATTATGGTTTTATCTGTCTCTGTGTCTTTAATAAAATCTAGATTATAGCTACACTAATGCTACGATAATCAGAATTTTATAACAAGACCAGAGACTCATATTTTGCTAGTTTGAAGCAAAATGGATCATGAAATTAAGGAAAAAGCAGCGTTAATATTTAGTTAAAATAAAATTGTCTAAAGGTAGCGTCCGAAGACCAGTCTGCTGCATTTAAAATATCTTAGAGGGAAGAGGATTTTAAAAAGGCTTTAGAGGCAGAAGCTCCGCAAACGGAGTGAGCCGAAAAAGACTCTTCCACACCAGCAAGAAGCATAATCCACTTTACCCCCTGGCAATAGAAGTAGAGGAGACAGATTTGAAAGGAGAAACGAAAGAGATGAGAAGTTGAGAATAAGAAGAACAACGTAAGGGTTGAGTTTGAGACAAATACTCTTTTAGACAAAGGACAACACACAATTTAGGATGATCGGAGAAATAAGGGTAAAAAATAGATTGAGAAAGACACTTAGTTCTTTTAGAAAGAATAAAAGTGACACCAAAAGGAGAAAACATTTGAGAATTAATATCAATGGCAGGTACAGTACATCAGAAACTCTGCAAAAAGTGAGAAGACAGACAAAAGTGGCAAGTTTAGCTGATAGCTGTTTGAGAGAAAGAAGATTGTTAGAAGGCCAATTTCTAAGGAAAGATAAAACCAAATCTACGTCCCAAAAGGAAGAATATTTATAAGTAAGAAGCTTTTGGATACAAATTGCTTTGAGAAGTCTGCAAACATGATGAATTTTCCCAACAGGGGTATTATTAATGAGGTCGTGACCAGCAGAAATAGCAGAACGAGCTATATTGATAGATCTATAGGCAAGACCTGAGTCAAAAAGAAAAGAGAAATAATCTAAAATAAAATTCAAAGGAGCTGAAAAGGGATCCACGTCCCTATGGACACACCAGCCAGACCACTTTGACCAAGCTGAGAGATAACATCTTTTGGTTCCAGGAGCCCAAGAGTCCTGTAATAAAGATCAAGCTCGGCCTGAAAGTCCATTGACCAGTATCCCCTGAACGCATCCAAGCTACAAGAGTTAGGGAGTTGGAAAGCAGAAGAGGATGAGGAAATCCCTGTCAGGGTTGTCATCATATATTTCACTGTGTCTTTAAATTCTAATTACCACCGCAGTATTTAAGGCTCCACCTAGTGTTACCCTTTGCTTGGTAATTTTAATTCAGTACCTTTGTGTATGCTGTTTGATATTGACCCAGCCATTCCTTGCTGTCTAAGTGGGGATTCCTCTTTGTATTACACTTACCTGGATATCTGAATCTCAAGTATTCTGTGACATTGCAGCACCTCTCCTGAGTCTCCTCTGAAAGATTGTCACATAACTCCAATTCTGGATATCGTTTGGTTTTGCCTGCTCACAGATCTCTACTCTCTGCACTGCAGCCTGGCCTATGACATCACTCCCAGCTCCTCTGTGTAATCAAACGGCTGCTGCAGCTCACACACTGCCTTTTACAGATAGCTTGCCTGTCTCTCCCGATTAGCTCACAGGACAACTGCTAGACAAGTTTCTGATGCCGGTCTGTACTCACCTTCACACAGCATACTCCGGTCTGTATAATAACAATATCACTGTGGATTCATATGTTACTCTTCTCATGCTTATACACAGCTTCTGGTAAACAAATCTGTCTGCTTGTTATTGCTGTTTGTTGAATGACTTTTACTTGATTGCAAACAACTTATCACGCTTCTCACATTTAAGCATTTAACCATAAGCTTGCCGTTTGTGCCTGAAACTAACCCTGCATAATTCTCTTAAGACTTATATTGCTCATATGAAGATAAATCAATTACAGTGCTAATAGCCTGCACAATTAAGGCTGAAGATAGTGTGTCTGTATGAGAGTGTGCAAACAACTGTATATATTTATTTTTTTTAAACTTTTATTTATCATAACAAGGGTTACCATGTGGAGATGTCTCTCTCATGGGTCACAGATCAATGGCAAACAAAAACATGTTACAATTAAGTGTTTACACTGCAAAACTGGGTCTATCTTGTTACGAGTGGTATTATTACATACAGTCTCTCAGCAGGTGTTTCCAAGTTTTTCTCTTAAGGCAAAAAGGAAGTTTTACGAACTGTGTCCCAAGAGTTGGTCTTTTTGCAGCAATAGTCCATGATAAATCCCTCTTTTCCTTTTCCTTCTCTCAGTCTCCTCCCATCCCTCCCTCACCCCCCCCCCCAACTCCTCCCAAAAGTACAGCGTTCAATACTAAATTGGTACAAATAATAATCATCATAACGGTAACAATCAGAGTTGAATTCGATCCTCTCTCTGCACTGATCTGTTGGGATCCTGACCGTCTCTCATAGTTAGGTCTCTTGTTCTCCCCTGGGCAGTAGCAGGAAGACAGACTTCGCATTGTGTGGGCAGATGTCTACTAACTCATCTTTCATGTTTCATGTTTCTCTTCATACAGAAAACCCCATTTGCCTCTCAGGTGTTGTTCTAATAGGATCTCAGTGTTTCTAAGGGGGAATAAAAGCTGTGTTTGCACAGTGGTATGTAGAGTGTGTATGTAGGGCTCCCATTTTTTCAGAAAAGGTCTGGTTCTCAATTGTACATCTCTTAGGGTGTCTGCTGCTTCATATGTAAGCTGTTTCTGGATGTTTGTTTTGAGTTGTGATAGTGTGGGTGACCCTGGGCTCAACCAATTTTTGAATATAAGTTTCCTAGCTTGTAAGATGATGTTAGTGATCATTTTTTTAAGGGAGTTAGGTGTAGAGGTTGGGATCTCCAAGAACACTATCAGTCTGGGGGATACTATCAGTTCAGTGTGGAACGTGGATTTTATCCAATATGCTGTCATGCCCCAAAATTTCCGTATCCTAGGGCAAAGCCACAGCAAGTGGGGCAGGTCCGCATCTGCTGCTTTGCATTTCTTACAGTGACCTTCTGTTTCTGGCCTCCATTTTTTGAATGTCTTAGGTGGTATGTATGCTGCTTGCAACAGTCTGGTATGTGATTCTCTAGTAGTTGCTGATAAAGTTGCTCCTCTTGTATTTTGTATGCTGCGCTGTATTACGTCTGGTGTGATTTCAGTGTTTAGGGTGCGTGTCCATGTGTCACTGATATGCGTGATCGTGGCTACGTTCGTCGGTTTCATATGCAGTCTGTAAGTTGGAGAGATAGACGTGTTACCTTGCATTGTCATATGTAGCAGTCTGTTGACGTCAGAGTTTTGGTCAGTAAGTTCTATGTGTCCTAGTAAGTCTTGGATGTAGTGTCTTGCTTGTAGGTATGCGAAATGGTGTGTGCGGGGTAGATTGAATTGGGTTTGCAGTTCCTGAAAGGGCTTGACCTTCATGTCCAACCCATTTATCAATTGGGACACAGCAGTCAACCCCTTAGTTTCCCATGTGGAAAACACTGGGGAATCAATCCCTGCGGGAAATCCTGGGTTACCTCTCAGAGGGAGGTATTTTGTATAGGTAGGGTCAAATCGGGATCTCTTGCAGAGTCTCCACCAAGTAGAGAGGGGCTGAGATATTAGTGGGTAATTTCTAGTTAGCTTGAGTGTGCTTGACGGTGCCATATGTGGGAGCGCCTGTAGGGACCATGGAGCCGTAGCCTGCTTTTCAAGATCTGGCAGTGTGAAGTGTCCTTTTTCTGTCAACCAGTCCAGTACATATTTGACCTGGGCTGCCTCACAGTATGCCTCGAGGTTGGGGACAGCTAAGCCCCCTGAATTGATCTCTGCCGTCAGTCTAGAAGAGTTTATTTTATGCTTTTTCCCTGCCCATATAAAAGCGAGCATCGCTTTATTTAGTGTTTGTGTATCCGCTTTCTGGATGTAATGAGGTATCATCTGAAATAAGTACAAGAGTTTCGGGAATATGATCATTTTGAAGAGGGCGATCCTACCTGGTAATGCTACCGGGAGGCTACTCCATCTGAGCAATGTCTCTTGGAGGTCTTTTATCAGGGGACGGTAATTTAGCTGGTACCACTCTCCGGGGTTATGGGATAGCTTGACTCCCAGGTATTTGAAAGAGTGGGTAACTTGTTTGAAGTTATATGGTAGGGTAGCACAGGGTGCTCTTGGGAGTAGCCAGACTAACTCTGACTTGTCCGCGTTTATCTTGTAGCCTGAGATCTGACTAAACTGGAGTATGATTTGCATGACGTGTGGGATGTTTGTTTTTGGGTTTTGTAAGTACAGAATCATGTCGTCTGCAAAGAGGGACAGATGGCACTGGACTTTACCCACCCACAGTCCTTCTGACTCTGCTCTAATCTTGATAGCCAGGGGTTCGATGGCAATGTCAAAAAGGAGGGGTGACAGTGGGCAGCCCTGTCTTGTACCCCTGCCCAATTGGAATGGAGGTGAGGGAATGCGTGGACTCGCGTATAGGGATTTGATTGTGGATGCGAAAGGGCCCTTGATACCGAATTTATCTAAGGTGTTAAAAAGATGATCCCAAAGGACCATGTCAAAGGCCTTCTCCGCGTCTATAAGCAGGGCGCAGGCATCTATGTCTGCGTCCCCCCCTTCGCCGGCCTGATTCCAGAAGTGTGTCAGTATAAATTGGAGCTTGAGAATGTTTAATACCGAGGATCTACCCTTCACAAACCCCGTCTGGTCTTGGTGTATCAGTGTGGGTAGGGATATTGCGAGTCTATCCGCCAGGATCTTGGTTAGCAGTTTGTAGTCCTGGTTTAACAGGGATATTGGGCGGTAGGATTGGGTGAGTAAATTGTCTCTTCCTTCCTTGGGAATTACACAGATGTTAGCTTCTGTGAAGCGGGTAGAGATCTTTTCCTCACCTTTCATGATTTTATTGTAGAGAGTGGTAAGTGTTACCACCACCTCCTCCTTCACTAGTTTGTAAAACTCTCCTGGTAGTCCATCCGGACCTGGGGTTTTGTCAAGGGGCAGAGTATTTATGGTCTTTACTATTTCTGTCTCTGAGATGGGTGTGTTGAGGAGAGTTAGATGTTCTTCTGAGATGGTAGGGTTGTGTATGGTTTCCCAAAAGGATGTTTTCTGTGTACTGTCTACTGCCTCCACTTTATATAAGGTTTTGTAATAGTTCATGAAGGCGGTTTGTATCTGCGATGTGGTGGTGTGAGTAGCATTCCCTACTTTGATGGCTCCTATATATTTATTGGGTTTAGCAAATTTAGTGAGTCTGGCCAGGAGTTTCCCTGTCTTATCTCCGTGTCTGTAAAAGTTTGCTTGAGCTGCTGTCATCTTCCTGACAGTGTTCTGATGTAGTGATAGGTCTCTAAGTGTTTTTGCATCAGTGTATTGTTTCTTCGTCGTCAGGTTTGGGTTTCGTAAGTATTTATTTCTAGCGCTGATCACCCTTCTCAGTAGGTTCTCGCTCTTTTGTTTCAGGCGTTTGGACCTTCTGATTATGTAAGAGGATATAAGACCCCTCATCACCGCTTTTCCCGCCTCCCAGAGTAGTAGGGTGTCATTTCGGTGTTCGGAGTTTAGAGTCATGTAAGTTTTCCATTCTCCCTTTAGATATCTCTTAAAATTTATGTCCCCATATAAATAAGTGGGAAAGAACCACCTACGGGGTCCCTCTCTAGCTGGCATGAGATTGATTTTGAGGCTAATGGGGGCATGGTCAGATATGGTTGCAGGATCTATGGAGGTGTTGGTGATCTGGTGTCCCAGGGTGTGTGTTGTGAGGAATAGATCTATTCTGGAAAGAGTGTCTTTGGCTGTGGTGGTGCAAGTGTAATTTTTTTCTTCTGGGTGCTGATCTCGCCATATGTCAGTCAGTGCTAAAGAGTGTTTGAATTTGGACAGGATCAGGGAATCTCTCTTTGCGTTTCTATAGGTCGTGTTATGTCTTGTTGCAGAGTTTGGATCTCTGAATCTGTCTGCTGGGGTTTGGGGGGCTATATTATAGTCTCCCCCTAGAATTATCGGGGAGTCAGCAAATTTTGTTGTGAGAGTGCTGAAATTTCCCCAGAAGTCCTTTTTATCAGTGTGTGGGCCGTAGACTCCTCCTATAATAATGTGTTTATGATTGAGTTTGAGTTTTATTAACACGTATCTGCCCTCAGGATCTGTCAGTTGTTTAACTATAGTGTAATCTAGATTTTTCCTAAAGAGGACAGCTACTCCTCTGGCTCTTTTCCCTTCATACGTAGTGTGGATAACTTCACCCACCCATCCCTGTCTTAGTTTCTGATGCTCTGCGTTAGTCAAGTGGGTTTCTTCCAAGATTGCTATGTCTGCATGTTGGTTCCTCAAATGTTTTAGAATGGTTTTTCTTTTGATGGGGGACGTGATGCCCCCCACGTTCCAGGAAACTAATTTCATGGGGAAACTAGAAGGGGTGTGTGCAGTGGAAATGTAAGAAAGTGGTAGGAGAAAAAATAGAGTAAGTCTGTCTTTTTTTTTTACTTACCGCCAGCTGCCCAGGGGAGAGCGTGTATGATTATCCAAATGTTTTAAGGCAGCGGTACTGTTGATCAGCTCTCTGCAGAGGTAAACAATAAGTTCTAAATTATAAATTAGCACAATAAATACATACACAGATAGGTGTTATTTCCTGCTGTTTACAGTTAGCAATAGGTATCAGCAATTCCTGGCTTGTTTAAATTTCAAACAGTAACTGAACTTGTAAACTATTCAACTGTCAAACTTTACAAAATCCCAAAAGCCCTCCCCCCCTCCCATTTTGAAAAGGATATATATGCAGTTTGTTGCATCAATTTCTGTGCATTATGTCCCTCCAGTGAGTCCTGATAGGTTAAAAAGTCCTGAGTTGAGGATTTTGAATCTTGCTTGGTTCTCTCCTACTTCATGTGTCTTCTTCTTCTTCTTGCTGGGCCTGTCTTGGCCTATCTGCACGCCTCTTGATTTGATCTAGGAACAGTTGAAGGTGTTTTGGAGAATCGAATATCTTTGGGCCTTGTGGCGTCTGAAGTCGCAATCTGGCTGGGTAGAGAAGTGCTATGGATTCACCTTGAGCTATAAGGTCTCTGCAGTAAGGCGTGAATTCTCTCCTTTTCTTTGAGACATCAGCGGAATAATCTTGGAAGATAAAGATTTTCCTCCCCTCAAAATCAATAGGTGTCTTTTGTCTGTACGCTCTGAGTATTAGCGTTTTATCTTTGAAATTTAGGTAGCGCACCATTATCTGTCTAGGTGCACCATCTTGCTGGGAAGTTCCCACTCTGTGTGCTCTTTCTGCTATGCAAGGTATACTTGTAGGTGGGAGTTTGAGTATACCTGGGAGAATAGTCTCTACAAAGTTCATTAGGTCCCCCGAGGGGACAGATTCTGGCACTCCAACTATTCTTAAATTGTTCCGTCTTGAACGGTTCTCCAAGTCCTCTACTTTGGCCTGTAGCAATTTGTTTTGCCTTTGGAGAGTAGTGATGGAGGAAGTTGTGTCCCTGTGTCTTTCTTCTCCCTCTGCTGTTTTCTGTTCCACGGCTGTTAGGCGTGTGGAGAAGGCTCTGAGGTCTGTGGATAGGCTGTCCATTCCTGTTTGCAATTGTTCTATTTTAGGCAAGAACAGCGCAGATAATTGCGATACAATAGGATGTGTATCTTGTGTCGAGGTAATGGATGTTTCTAGCATTGACTGAGTCAGGTCTTGGTTATCAGTTTGGGTTCTCTGGCGTCTCTCCGTTTGCTTCTGTCTACCTGCCATGTTGTCAGTCTTTTTAGTATATGGGGTATAGTATTTTTGCATACAGGCAAATCCCAGTAAAGGTTGTACTGTAGATGTAACTTAGTAGGGGGATTAAACTTTTCCCATAGGACTAGGAGATTTAGTTTCTCTTCTATGTCTGGAGGTTTGTGGTTGGGGAGGGGGGGTACAGTGGCTCCGGTTTAGTGTGCCATATCTATTGTGGCCCCCTAAGTAGATTTAACGATTGAGCTGTTGGTAGTCAGTCTTATGGTAAGGTGGATTGTTCTCTAGTTGTCCGCCTCGCCTGCGAGTCTGGCACTGCTGTGTTACAGAGTCATCTCCTCCCCACGTGGGATCTATCTGTGTAACGCTGACAGCTTTCTTAGGCTCTTTGCTGGCGGCCGCCCAGTGGTAGGCAGGTTCCCCTGCAGGTGGCAGGAACAGTATAATAAACTTGGGAGGAGAGGGGAGATAATAAGGCTATTGAGCCCCCAAATATAAAGCAGTTCACTTTTTTCCCGTGAGTGTTGTTACTTAGCGCTGTTATAGTATGGCCGATACCTAAGATGGCCGCCGTCAGTTTGATGCGTGGTTCTCTGGGTATTGGGGCAGATTACCTTGTCTGTTTCTGCTTTTCAAGAGACTGGGATTTAACCCTCTTCTGTTAAACCCCGGCCTATTTGGCTTCTCACCTACTCCCTTTCGGTGGTACGGGAGGTCTGGATTTTCTGATCGCCGCCGCGATCGTGTTTCAGCTACTTGTCTGTACGGCTGCCAGCGGGGGAGCGGATTGAAGGCGCCCCTCACTTTGTCTTGTCCGGGCAGGTGTCCGATGAATGTCCTGCCAAGGATTGCAGCTTTTTGGCACTTTGGGTGGCTAAAAACACAGGTCTGCGAGCTTAGAGACACGGAGCTCAGCAAACCTGCGTCCTCTCGCCGTGCCCGCCCACCGGAAGTCCAACTGTATATATTTTATATGTCTGGATTTGAAGACTGAAATTTACTCTGGGAACAGATTTTCATTTATTCTGTTTGTTACTTTCTCTGGAATTAGAGCAATCCTATTTCATCTGCCATATCATAGGATTGACTCATTCCTTATATTTTCTCTAATAACATCTTCACACTGTATCCTTACAGTAGTGACCCTCAGATCTATGAGCACAACAGGGTTCTATAAGTTAGATCTTAATGAGCCCGAGGTAAGGTGTGAGACTGAGTGGTCCTATAAAATATCAGGATACTAGTTTATACCAGAACATTACATATTGCCAAGCCTAAGAAAATTACTTGTATCCTGTACAATGGATGTTACAGAACTTTCCAACAGGGTTGGCTCCCTTGCCCAGAGCATGGACCACCTGATACAGGGATTAAGGGAGATACAATTGGAAAATCAAAACATTAAGAAATGTATTAATGAACATCTTGCTAAAAAACCTCCTGTAGTGGAAAACACTCCTGAACCTATCATCAATCCTCCTGAAAAATTCTCTGGTGATAGAGCTATGTTCAGAGACTTCAAAAATTCTTGTACATTAATGTTTACTTTGAAACCTAAATCATACCCAACAGATAAGATTCGGGTACTAACTGTTATTTCATTTTTACGCGGTGAGGCCAGATCTTGGGCTAACACTTTTTATGAGAATGAAGATCCTATTTTGAATTCTTTGGATTCATTTTTTGCTGCTATGTCTCTGCTTTATGAAGATCACAATAAACAGAACACAGCAGAAACAGCTATTAGGTCCCTGCATCAGGGAAAAAGAATGGTGGAAGAGTATATAACAGATTTCAAGCGTTGGGCACCTGATACTCAGTGGAACAAGCCATCTTTGAGGAATCAGTACCGCTTAGGTGTCAGTGAAGCTGTAAAGGATGAGCTTGCACGTGGTATAATTCCAGATGATTTAGAAGCTCTAATGACACTTAGCATTGTTATTGATCGAAGATTAAGGGAGAGGAAGTCAGAGAAATCCTCTATTGATTCTAGTTTCAGGAGAATTCCTATATTCCATTCAAACCCTTCAACTATACCAACAAGGTCTTCTGATGAACCAATGGATGTGGCAATTATAAGAGGCCCTTTGAAACCTGAAGAACCAGGCGCAAATTATTAAATCTTTGTTTATATTGCGCTGATAAAGATCATGGTGTCAAAGATTGCCCATCACTTCTTCGTCAAAAGAAGGGTAAGATACCTTCCAATGATCATATAGTAAATTTGGTACACAATTCAATTTCTCATTTATCACTTCCATTCTCCTTACAGTGGCATCGTCGGAAGATAGATGCACAGGCCGTAGTTGACTCTGGCGCATCTGGGAATTTTTTGGATTTTTCTTTTGTTGTTAAAAATAAGATTCCACTAATAAAAAAGAGTGTTTCACTGGCTATACGTTTGGTTGATGGTTCTCTGTTTAGTTCAGGCCCTATAATGCATCACACTATTCCCATTACTTTAATATCAGCCTCTGGACATATTGAGCAGTTATCTTTTGATGTACTTCCTACTTCTGTTTATCCTATGATACTTGGCTTAAATTGGTTGATAAGACATAACCCCTCTATTTCTTGGAGTAATGGTTCAGTGTCCTTTGATTCTGATTTTTGTAAACAGTCATGTTTCAATATACATCACATAAACCATATATCAGTACATACCCTGCCTGATAGTTACAAAGAATTTGTTGATGTGTTTGATAAAGTTGAGGCGGAAACTCTGCCACCTCTTAGGTCTTATGACTGTCCTATTGACCTTATACCGGGCAGTACCATTCCCTATGGCCATGTATACCCACTCTCCGAGCCAGAATTAGTTTATTTGAAAGATTACTTAGACGAAAACTTAAAGAAAGGTTTTATTAGGACTTCCACTTCTTCAGCTGGAGCAGCTATGTTTTTTGTAAAAAATAAAGACGATAGTTTAAGACCTATCATTGATTATAGACAACTCAATAAATGTACAAAAAATAACAAATACCCCCTGCCCCTCATCCCTGAACTAATTAAACATTTACGTGGTGCCACAATTTATACAAAATTAGATCTTAGAGGAGCCTACAATTTGATCAGGATGAGAGCAGGGGATGAGTGGTTGACAGCTTTCCGTACGTGCTAGGGACTTTATGAATACACTGTTATGCCGTTCGGGCTATGCAACGCCCCGGCGACATTTCAGTGTTTCATAAATGATGTATTTCACGATATTTTGGATGTCTGTATAGTCATTTATTTAGATGACATTCTCATATTTTCAGATTCCTATGAAAGACATCTGTCCCATGTTAAAGAAGTTTTGTCACGCTTAAGAATCCACCGTCTTTTTGCTAAACTTGAAAAATGTATATTCAACACAGATACAATTTCATTCTTGGGTTATCACATTTCACCTCTAGGTATTTCTATGGAGTCTAATAAAGTAGATGCTGTAACAAAGTGGCCTGTCCCCAGAAACAAGAAAGAAATCCAGAGATTTTTAGGATTTGCGAATTTCTACAGGAAATTCATTAAAGGATTACTTTCTGTTATAATTTTTAAGCTAAACAACTAACATATTAAAGTTAATAAACATTAATTAAAACCTACTGACCTATATTTTCTCCAAAACAAAGTTTCATAACGTTCTAAAAGTTATATCTTTTATTCGCCGATGATGTCACGTTATCCTGCCCACTATTTTCAGCACTGCATGTTCAAAATACTTAGCCAATAACTTTGTGTTTAAAGCGCCATTTTGAAACCTAGGTATTGTAAACGGATTGGTACAGAGCAAAGGATACCCACGGAGTGGGTTTGGAAAACAATTAAATTTGCAGACAAGATTTCTGATATACGGTAGAGATATGTTAATGAAATGCTATTGATAAAAAGCGTATTTGGGGTAGTTAGTTAGTAACAGGCATAGAAAATATTTACTTACAGTGGCCCTTTAAGGGTTTTTCACATATCGCTCAACCTCTCACTTATTTAACACGTAAGCACGTAAAATATGTTTGGAATCAATCAGCTGATGATTCCTTTAAAACTCTTAAACATAAATTTATTACAGCACAAATTCTGCAATTCCCAGATCCCAGTCGTCAATATACGCTTGAGGTTGATGTTTCCGAGTATGCCTTAGGCGCAATTCTTTCTCAAAGAAAATCTCCTAAAGAACCTCTCCATCCAATATCTTACTACTCCAGGGTTATGAACTCTGCAGAAATAAATTATGGTATTGGTGATAAGGAACTCCTGGCTATCATGTCTGCTTTGGAATTCTGGAGGCATCTTTTGGAAGGAACACAACATCCCATTCTTATATACACAGACCATCGGAATCTGGAGTTTTTGAAATCTAATAAGACCCTGACTTCACGCCAGGTCCGATGGAGTCTTTTTTTTTCCCGATTTGATTACATTATAACATACCGTCCTGGTTCAAAGAATCTTAAAGCAGACTCTCTCTCTCAAACTATCCTAAACCTCTCAATGTAAACACCCCTGAGTCTATAATACCCTCAGATTGAATTATCTGTTTGACTACAGGTTTTACAACTGCTTTAAAACAACAACTAACACAGGTCCCTTCTTTATCACATCTTGCTTAAAGTAAACGTACTGATGGCTTGTATTACCATGAGAATCAGTTATACATTCCAGATCCTCTCAGAAATGAAATTATTGGTACTGCAAATGATTCTCTCCTTGCAGGTCATCCAGGAGTACATAAGACCTTGCATTTACTTAAAAGAAATTACTGGTGGCCTAGGATGATTGACACTGTTACACGGTATATCCAAACCTGCTCCATACGGTTTCCTCCTTTCCCTTCCAATACCAGACAGACCATGGTTGGATATTGCTATGGACTATATAGTTGATTTACCTACATCAGCAAATTATAACACTATACTAGTAGTAGTTGATTTATTTTCAAAAATGGCCCATTTCATTCCCCACAGGGGTTTACCAACAGCTTCAGAAGCTGCCACTTTATTCCTAAATCACATAGTCAAACTTCATGGTTTGCCTAAATCAGTTACCACGGACAGAGGGTCGCAGTTTACATCTAGGTTTCGGACACATTTATGTCGCACCCTCAATATCAGTTGTAAATTGAGCTCAGCTTACCATCCTCAGACAGATGGGCAGTCAGAGAGAACTAATCAATCTCTTGAACAGTATCTCCGTTGTTATTGTACTTTGGAACAAGATAACTGGTACTCACTTTTGGCTACTGCTGAATTTGCTCATAACAATTCTCTTCATTCTTCCATGAAATCCACACCATTCTATATCAATTATGGATTTCATCCTTCTTATCATCCTACTCTTACTTCTGAGTCTACATTACCTACAGTGAATGACACTGTTAATACAATAGCTAAAGGATTTGCATCCCTAAAATCTGTACTACAAGACGCCCAAGCAACTCAGAAATGTCATTATGATTTAAGACGCTCTAAGCCTCCAGATTATGTTGTTGGGGATAAGGTTTGGCTAAGTACAAAAAATCTATGGTTAAAGATTCCCAGTAAAAAACTAGGTGCTTTGTATATAGGACCGTATGAGATCACCAAAATAATCAACTCTAATGCTGTAACGTTACAATTACCACCTAATATGAAGATACACTCAACTTTCCATGTGTTGTTACTAAAACCTTATGGCGAGATCAGAAATGCCCCTCAAGGGTCTTTAAGTGTTCCCCAAGTATCCAATGAGGTTGAGTATGAAATTGAATCTATACTGGACTCTAGATATTGTAGGAATCAGCTTCAGTACTTGGTGAGATGGAAGGGTTTTGCCCCTGAGGAGGATTCTTGGGAACCGTCTGTTAACTTATCTGCTCCTCGTCTTCTCTCGATATATCACCGCCGAAATCCTGACAATCCTGGTCCTTGATCCGCTGAGCGACTCCTTAAGGGGGGAGTTCTGTCAGGGTTGTCATCATATATTTCACTGTGTCTTTAAATTCTAATTACCACAGCAGTATTTAAGGCTCCACCTAGTGTTACCCTTTGCTTAGTAATTTTAATTCAGTACCTTTGTGTATGCTGTTTGATATTGACCCAGCCATTCCTTGCTGTCTAAGTGGGGATTCCTCTTTGTATTACACTTACCTGGATATCTGAATTTCAAGTATTCTGTGACATTGCAGCACCTCTCCTGAGTCTCCTCTGAAAGATTGTCACATAACTCCAATTCTGGATATCGTTTGGTTTTGCCTGCTCACAGATCTCTACTCTCTGCACTGCAGCCTGGCCTATGACATCACTCCCAGCTCCTCTGTGTAATCAAACGGCTGCTGCAGCTCACACACTGCCTTTCATTACAGATAGCTTGCCTGTCTCTCCGGATTAGCTCACAGGACAACTGCTAGACAAGTTTCTGATGCCGGTCTGTACTCACCTTCACACAGCTTACTCCGGTCTGTATAATAACAATATCACTGTGGATTCATATGTTACTCCTCTCATGCTTATACACAGCTTCTGGTAAACAAATCTGTCTGCTTGTTATTGCTGTTTGTTGAATGACTTTTACTTGATTGCAAACAACTTATCACGCTTCTCACATTTAAGCATTTAACCATAAGCTTGCTGTTTGTGCCTGAAACTAACCCTGCATAATTCTCTTAAGACTTATATTGCTCATATGAAGATAAATCAATTACAGTGCTAATAGCCTGCACAATTAAGGCTGAAGATAGTGTGTCTGTATGAGAGTGTGTAAACAACTGTATATATTTTATATGTCTGGATTTGAAGACTGAAATTTACTCTGGGAACAGATTTTCATTTATTCTGTTTGTTACTTTTTCTGGAATTAGAGCAATCCTATTTCATCTGCCATATCATAGGATTGACTCATTCCTTATATTTTCTCTAATAACATGTTCACACTGTATCCTTACAGTAGTGACCCTCAGATCTATGAGCACAACAGGGTTCTATAAGTTAGATCTTAATGAGCCCGAGGTAAGGTGTGAGACTGAGTGGTCCTATAAAATATCAGGATACTAGTTTATACCAGAACATTACAATCCCAGGGGATCCAGAAGGAGATGAGGGAGGGAAGGAAGAAGTAGGGGAGAAAGGAAGGAGAGTTCCAGTAGAGAAGGGTACCAAGATTTAGACGGCCCAAGGGGAGCGATTAGAAGAAGAGATACCGGGTTCCTGCGTGATAAGCCAAAGTCCGAGCAATCATAGAAAAGGGGGGCCACACTTGAAGGAAAGCGTCGACGGCCGAGCCTCTGGATCCGGTCTCCAACTGAAAAAGGGGGAGACCTGGAAATTGGATAGAGAAGCGAAGAGGTCTAGAGTGAAAGGACCCCTGAGAAAGGAAATCTGAAGGAAAATGTTCCTGTCCAATTTCCAATCGCTGGAGTCCTTCAAATGGCGAGAACCCCAGTCTGCAGCTTGATTGGATAATCCTGGAATGAATTCTGCTGAAATAGAAATATTCTTGTTGAGGCAAAAATGAATGAAATTTTTTGTAAGGTCTGATAGAGGTTTCGATTTTGTGCCTCCTAAATGATTTAGATAACGGACTGCCGACAGGTTGTCCATGCGAAGGAGAATTGAAGTAGGGAGATTGGACTTGAGAAAACTTTGAATTGCAAAGGAACTCGCCAGAAGTTCTTTGCAGTTGATATGAAGGTTGGATTCTAGAAGGGTCCATTTGCCACCTGTGATTGTGGAACCGCAACAAGCTCCCCAACCAGAATTGCTTGTATCCAATTCTATAATGAAATCTGGAACACAACTGAAGATTGCCTTGCCGTTCCATGCCTCTATGTTTTGAATCCACCAGATGAGTTCTTCTTTGGCTTCTGGGGATAAGGAGATTTGATGCTGGTAAGAGAAGCCTTTTTGAAGGTGAGATATTTTCAGGCGTTGAAGAGCCCGATAATGAAGAGGGGCAAGAAAAGATTGCTTGAATGAAAGTGGAGAGGAGGCCGATTATACGGGCTAACAAGCGAAGGGGAAAGCAGGTTTTCTTCAAAAGAGAGGAAAGTTCCTTCTTGATGTTTTTCAATTTCTCTAATGGCAGGCTTAAAGTGGAATCTAGAGTGTTGATCTGAAATCCAAAGAAGACAATGGTTGTGGATGGGAGAAAAAAAGATTTTTCTTTGTTGATTTTGAATCCCAAGTTCTCCAGTAGAGAACAAGTGATGTTCAAGTGAAGAAGGAGAGTCGAAAGAACTTGATTCATGATAAGAATGTCGTCCAGATAAACTATCAGGCGGATCCCTCTGAATCTTAACCAGGCTATGACTAGTTTCAGAAACTTCGTGAATATCCATGGGGCAGATAAAAGGCCAAATGGGAGGCAAGTGAATTGCCATAGAGATTGGTTCCAGAAAAAATGAGGACATTTCCTGTGGAAAGAATGTATGGGAACTGCATCCTTGAGGTCCAATCAGACAAGCCAATCCCTGTCTAAAAGAGAATCCCTCAGAAGATGAATACCTTCCATTTTGAAATGTTGATTGGTTACGTAATGATTTAGAGTTTTTAGATTGATAACTGGTCGAAATTGGCCATTTTGTTTTTTACTAAGAAAATATTGCTTATGTAACTGTTCTTGTCTAGAAGAACGGGTTCTACAGCTTGTTTTGAAATTAAGGAGGAAATATCTGAATCTATAGCTTAGAGATCTGAATTTGAAAATAAAATTGGACGAGGACGAACAATTTGGATGGGAATGGAAATTAAATCTATAAGGACACCAGAAACAGTCTGAAGAATCCAGGGGTCTGATGTTATTAGACACCAATTTGGAAGAAAATGAGCCAGTCGACCACCCATCTTTTTTAGGGAAAAAGGAGAAAAGGGAGGAGGAGAAATTACCTGAAGGGGTTCTATAGCAACCTCTTGATCTTGCACCTCTGGGCCAGAAGCGGGCTTTTGTGGGAAAGAAAGGGAAGACAAATTGTTATTGCTGATGTTGGTAAAATTGGGGTCTAGAGAAAAGGGTTGGAGGCCGGGAAAACGACCCCTTCTTTACCCGGCCTTATCAAAAAGGGGACGAGGATTCTGATAAAGAGTCTTCCTCACAGTGGCTTTGGTTTTGGACAAACTGGAAAACGTTTTGGTATAGTCACTGAGTTTTTTAAGCTTAACTTCCCCAAAGAGAAGACCATTAGGGTCTGTAGATGTCTCATTATTGGCAAAATTTTGGGTTAAGCCTGCGAAGAATGGACCTTCTGCGTTCGCAAGCTATAGCAGTGTTGGCATTGCCTAATAAGAAAAATGTTGTTTGAATATACTCTATGATAATTTGAGGATCCATGGAAGAGCTATTTGTAAGAGAATCCTCAGTCAATTCAAAAATAAATTGACAAAGGGGCAGAAATATCCAAAAGCTTGTCTTGACAAGATCTATGTAACTTATCAGATCCTCGTTTAATACTGGATCCAGGAGTACCCAGAAATTTTAAAATTTGGGGGTCAATATTAGGAGTGACAGTGGAGTTACCTGGGAGGGAAGGACATTCGGCACAAAGTTTACTACGAACTTCTTGCAATAAGGGATGCCTTAAATAAAAATCAATGTATTCTGCAACACCTGAGGAAGGAAACCACTCAGACTTTCTGGGGTGCTTAACCTCCTCATGTTTAAATCTAGGTTTACCTAGGGGGTCTACAAAAAACAATTTCAGAATTAATAGCAGGCAAAGATTTTTTGCGTCTTTTGAATTTAATAAAATTTAATAGAATAATCTGACTCATCATCATAGGATTGAAATTTCTCATATTTATAATCATCTGAAAATTCCTCCTCAGCAGAAGAGGTGGAAACATTCTCAGAGAGAGTTTGTAAAAAATTGTATGCTTGTCTTTTAAGACCAGATCTTTTTTGAATAACCATCAGTAAGAGTACCTTCTGAGTTTGGACTCTCAACACACTCAGAAGTTCTGGGGCCGGATGACTGCTGGCTAACAGCATTGTTAATCTATGAGGGTTGTCTGTTTGAAGCAGAGTATTTGCATCTTTATCAATATGAGATGGGGAAAGATGCTTAATTTTAGAAGTATGTTTTTTATGTACTTGAGGAGATTCTGGCTGAAAAACATAATTTATGCTTACCTGATAAATTCCTTTCTTCTGTAGTGTGATCAGTCCACGGGTCATCATTACTTGTGGGATATTAACTGCTCCCCTACAGGAAGTGCAAGAGGATTCACCCAGCAGAGTTGCTATATAGCTCCTCCCCTCTACGTCACCTCCAGTCATTCGACCAAGGACCAACGAGAAAGGAGAAGCCAAGGGTGTAGTGGTGACTGGAGTATAATTTAAAAAATATTTACCTGCCTTAAAAAACAGGGCGGGCCGTGGACTGATCACACTACAGAAGAAAGGAATTTATCAGGTAAGCATAAATTATGTTTTCTTCTGTTAAGTGTGATCAGTCCACGGGTCATCATTACTTGTGGGATACCAATACCAAAGCAAAAGTACACGGATGACGGGAGGGATAGGCAGGCTCTTTATACAGAAGGAACCACTGCCTGAAGAACCTTTCTCCCAAAAATAGCCTCCGAGGAAGCAAAAGTGTCAAATTTGTAAAATTTGGAAAAAGTATGAAGCGAAGACCAAGTTGCAGCCTTGCAAATCTGTTCAACAGAGGCCTCATTCTTAAAGGCCCAAGTGGAAGCCACAGCTCTAGTGGAATGAGCTGTAATTCTTTCAGGAGGCTGCTGTCCAGCAGTCTCATAAGCTAAACGAATTATGCTACGAAGCCAAAAAGAGAGAGAGGTAGCAGAAGCTTTTTGACCTCTCCTCTGACCAGAGTAAACGACAAACAGGGAAGACGTTTGTCGAAAATCTTTAGTTGCCTGTAAATAAAATTTAAGGGCACGAACTACATCCAGATTGTGCAAAAGACGTTCCTTCCTCGAAGAAGGATTTGGGCACAAGGATGGAACAACAATCTCCTGATTGATATTCCTGTTAGTGACTACCTTAGGTAAGAACCCAGGCTTAGTACGCAGAACTACCTTATCCGAGAGAAAAATCAAATAAGGAGAATCACAATGTAAGGCTGATAACTCAGAGACTCTTCGAGCCGAGGAAATAGCCATTAAAAATAGAACTTTCCAAGATAACAACTTTATATCAATGGAATGAAGGGGTTCAAACGGAACACCCTGTAAAACGTTAAGAACAAGGTTTAAACTCCATGGTGGAGCCACAGCTTTAAACACAGGTTTAATCCTGGCCAAAGCCTGACAAAAAGCCTGAACGTCTGGAACTTCTGACAGACGCTTGTGTAACAGAATGGACAGAGCTGAGATCTGTCCCTTTAAGGAACTAGCGGATAACCCCTTTTCTAAACCTTCTTGTAGAAAAGACAATATCCTAGGAATCCTAACCTTACTCCAAGAGTAACCTTTGGATTCGCACCAATATAGGTATTTACGCCATATTTTATGGTAAATCTTTCTGGTGACAGGCTTCCTAGCCTGTATTAAGGTATCAATAACTGACTCAGAAAAACCACGCTTTGATAAGATCAAGCGTTCAATTTCCAAGCAGTCAGCTTCAGAGAAGTTAGATTTTGATGTTTGAAAGGACCCTGAATCAGAAGGTCCTGTTTCAGAGGTAACGACCAAGGTGGACAGAATGACATGTCCACCAGATCTGTATACCAAGTCCTGCGTGGCCATGCAGGCGCTATTAGAATCACTGATGCTTTCTCCTGTTTGATTCTGGCAATCAATCGAGGAAGCATCGGGAAAGGTGGAAACACATAAGCCATCCTGAAGGTCCATGGTGCTGTCAAGGCATCTATCAGGACCGCTCCCGGATCCCTGGATCTGGACCCGTAGCGCGGAAGCTTGGCGTTCTGTCGAGACGCCATGAGATCTATCTCTGGTTTGCCCCAACGTGGAAGTATTTGGGCAAAGACCTCTGGATGAAGTTCCCACTCCCCCGGATGAAAAGTCTGACGATTTAAGAAATCCGCCTCCCAGTTCTCCACTCCCGGGATGTGGATTGCAGACAGGTGGCAAGAGTGAGACTCTGCCCAGCGAATTATCTTCGATACTTCCATCATTGCTAGGGAGCTTCTTGTCCCTCCCTGATGGTTGATATAAGCTACAGTCGTGATGTTGTCCGACTGGAACCTGATGAACCCCCGAGTTGCTAACTGGGGCCAAGCCAGAAGAGCATTGAGGACTGCTCTCAATTCCAGAATGTTTATTGGAAGAAGACTCTCCTCCTGATTCCATAGTCCCTGAGCCTTCAGAGAATTCCAGACAGCGCCCCAACCTAGTAGGCTGGCGTCTGTTGTTACAATTGACCAGTCTGGCCTGCTGAATGGCATTCCCCTGGACAGATGTGGCCGATAAAGCCACCATAGAAGAGAATTTCTGGTCTCTTGAATGGAATGAAGGACACGGCATGCATTTTGAAGTTTTGTTAACCTGTCCTCTGTCAGGTAAATCTTCATTTCTACAGAATCTATCAGAGTCCCCAGGAAGGGAACTCTTGTGAGTGGAAAGAGAGAACTTTTCTCTTCGTTCACTTTCCATCCATGCGACCTTAGAAATGCCAGTACTATCTCTGTATGAGATTTGGCAGTTTGAAAGCTTGAAGCTTGTATCAGTATGTCGTCTAAGTACGGAGCTACTGAAATTCCTCGCGGTCTTAGTACCGCCAGAAGAGTGCCCAGAACCTTTGTGAAGATTCTTGGAGCCGTAGCCAGTCCGAATGGAAGAGCTACAAACTGGTAATGCCTGTCTAAAAAGGCAAACCTTAGATACCGGTAATGACTTCTGTGAATCGGTATGTGAAGGTAAGCATCCTTTAAATCCACTGTGGTCAAGTACTGACCCTCTTGGATCATGGGCAAAATTGTTCGAATAGTTTCCATCTTGAACGATGGAACTCTTAGGAATTTGTTTAGGATCTTTAAATCCAAGATTGGCCTGAAGGTTCCCTCTTTTTTGGGAACTACAAACAGATTTGAGTAAAACCCTTGTCCTTGTTCCAACCGCGGAACTGGATGGATCACTCCCATTAATAAAAGATCTTGTACGCAGCGTAGAAACGCTTCCTTCTTTGTTAGGTTTGTTGACAACCTTGACAGATGAAATCTCCCTCTTGGGGGAGAGGATTTGAAGTCCAGAAGGTATCCCTGAGATATGATCTCTAACGCCCAGGGATCCTGAACATCTCTTGCCCAAGCCTGGGCGAAGAGGGAAAGTCTGCCCCCCACTAGATCCGGTCCCGGATCGGGGGCCCTCAATTCATGCTGTCTTAGGGGCAGCAGCAGGTTTTCTGGCCTGTTTGCCCCTGTTCCAGGACTGGTTAGGTTTCCAGCCTTGTCTGTAGCGAGCAACAGCTCCTTCCTGTTTTGGTGCAGAGGAAGTTGATGCTGCTCCTGCTTTGAAATTACGAAAGGAACGAAAATTGGACTGTCTAGCCTTGGCTTTGGCCTTGTCCTGAGGCAGGGCATGACCTTTACCTCCTGTAATGTCATCAATAATCTCTTTCAAGCCGGGCCCGAATAAGGTCTGCCCTTTGAAAGGAATATTAAGCAATTTAGATTTAGACGTAACATCAGCTGACCAGGATTTTAGCCACAGAGCTCTGCGTGCCTGAATGGCGAATCCTGAATTTTTAGCCGCAAGTTTAGTTAAATGTACTACGGCATCTGAAATAAATGAATTAGCTAACTTAAGGAATTTAAGTTTGTGTGTGATGTCATCTAGTGTGGATGATTGAAGTGTCTCTTCCAGAGACTCAAACCAAAATGCTGCTGCAGCCGTGACAGGCGCAATACATGCAAGAGGTTGCAATATAAACCCTTGTTGAACAAACATTTTCTTAAGGTAACCCTCTAATTTTTTATCCATTGGATCTGAAAAAGCACAGCTATCCTCCACTGGGATAGTGGTACGCTTAGCTAAAGTAGAAACTGCTCCCTCCACCTTAGGGACCATTTGCCATAAGTCCCGTGTGGCGGCGTCTATTGGAAACATTTTTCTGAATATAGGAGGGGGTGAGAAAGGCACACCGGGTCTATCCCACTCCTTAGTAACAATGTCAGTAAGTCTCTTAGGTATAGGAAAAACGTCAGTACTCGTCGGTACCGCAAAATATTTATCCAACCTACACATTTTTTCTGGGATTGCAACTGTGTTACAATCATTCAGAGCCGCTAATACCTCCCCTAGTAACACACGGAGGTTCTCAAGCTTAAATTTAAAATTTGAAATGTCTGAGTCCAGTTTATTTGGATCAGAACCGTCACCCACAGAATGAAGCTCTCCGTCTTCACGTTCTGCAAACTGTGACGCAGTATCAGACATGGCCCTTGCATTATCAGCGCACTCTGTTCTCATCCCAGAGTGATCACGTTTACCTCTTAGTTCTGGTAGTTTAGCCAAAACTTCAGTCATAACAGTAGCCATATCTTGTAATGTGATTTGTAATGGCCGCCCAGATGCACTCGGCGCTACAATATCACGCACCTCCTGAGCGGGAGATGCAGGTACTGACACGTGAGGCGAGTTAGTCGGCATAACTCTCCCCTCGTTGTTTGGTGAAATATGTTCAATTTGTACAGATTGACTATTTTTTAAAGTAGCATCAATACATTTAGTACATAAATTTCTATTGGGCTCCACTTTGGCATTAACACATATAGCACAGAGATATTCCTCTGAATCAGACATGTTTAACACACTAGCAAATAAACAGCAACTTGGAAATACTTTTCAAAGTAATTTACAAATAATATGAAAACGAACTGTGCCTTTAAGAAGCACAGAAAATATTATAACAGATAAAATAATTAAGTTATAGCATCAATCTTTGTCAGAATATACAGTTTTAGCAAAGGATTGTTCCCCTCAGCAAATGATAACTAACCCAGGCAGCAGAAAAAAATACACAAATAAACGTTTTTTATATCACAGTCAATACAATCAGCACAGCTCTGCTGTAATGATTACTTCCCTCAAAAAAGACTCTTGAGATCCCTGAACTCTGTAGAGATGAACCGGATCATGCAGGAAGAAAATGAACCTCTGACTGAGTTTTTCTGATGCATAGTAAAAGTGCCAAAAATGGCCCCTCCCCCACACACATAACAGTGAGAGGGATCAGTGAACTGCTCTAATTTAAATCAAAACTATTGCCAAGTGGAAAAAAAGTGCCCAAAACATTTTTTCACCCAGTACCTCAGAGAAAAAAACGTTTTTACATGCCAGCAAAAAAACGTTTTACCTCAATAATTAATTGTCATTTAAAACCTATTGCAAGTCCCTGCAAAATAGGTTAAGTCTATGTATACAGTTTAAAAGCCAGAGAAGTACCATTTCCCAGAAAACTGAAGTGTAAAATATACATACATGACAGCCTGATATCAGCTACATCTACTGCATTCAAGGCTGAGTTTACATTATAACGGTATGGCAGGATTTTCTCATCAATTCCATGTCAGAAAATAATAAGCTGCTACATACCTCTTTGCAGATTAATATGCCTGCTGTCCCCTGATCTGAAGTTTACCTCTCCTCAGATGGCCGAGAAACAGCAATATGATCTTAACTACTCCGGCTAAAATCATAGAAAAACTCAGGTAGATTCTTCTTCAAATTCTACCAGAGAAGGAATAACACACTCCGGTGCTATTATAAAATAACAAACTTTTGATTGAAGATATAAAAACTAAATATATCACCATAGTCCTCTCACACATCCTATCTAGTCGTTGGGTGCAAGAGAATGACTGGAGGTGACGTAGAGGGGAGGAGCTATATAGCAACTCTGCTGGGTGAATCCTCTTGCACTTCCTGTAGGGGAGCAGTTAATATCCCACAAGTAATGATGACCCGTGGACTGATCACACTTAACAGAAGAAATTAGCAATAAAGCTATTCATTTTGTTATCCATTTTCCTCATTAAAGACTGCATAGAGGACATAATGTTCTGAAGGGAAGGTTCAGAATTAACAAGATTATTCTCTTCATGAGACATCTTCAGACCACAAAAAAAGGGGGTAAAGACAAAAAAATGTATTATAAATTTGTAACAAATTCTTAACAGCAATAAAAGCAGCCCAACAGCAAGAAAAACGAATTCTAATCTGTAAATGATAGAACAGTGACACATAGAGGTAGAAATTAATATTACTTCAAGAATTACTTGAAAAAACTATTTAATTGAATGAGGGAAATAAACTTACAAAGTTTCAAAACCGTAGCTTACGAATGGCAAAAAGGGCGTGTATTAAGCCCTGGTAAATCCGGATATAAAGATATTGTTGGAAAGCAGAATTGACTCCGCCTAGACAGGAAAAGAGGCGGGAAGAAGGGTCGGGAAAAATGGGTGGACCAAAATGATGCCGAGTGAAGTGTACAGCACTACAGAAGAGAGCAAAGGGAAAAAAAACATCTCAAACACAAAAATAACCGAAAATAAAAAAGTGGTTAGGAAGGGAGCCCCAAACGATAGAGAAAAAGGTAAGTTAGAATAGAAAACTACATATAAAAGGAAATTAAGAGAAACAAGGGAAAATATCATTCCCACCAAAGAAAAACATACAGGATAAGGATAAGGAATAGATAAAGTATAATAGGATTAAACAAAAGAAAACTTTCAAAATTTTACTAGGATATAACATAAAATGACACTTTATTTAGAGACAATGCACAAGGTACTTATCTTTTCAGAGCAGCAAAAAGAAAGAGGAGGTATTGGTGCGCTCTGAACTATTTATGGACACTATGCGTATGCTGATTGGCTGAAATCATCTTCTACAGACATGGCTTTGTCCTTATTGGTCCTTTTGTTTTCTCTGTTGTTTCATTTGTTTTATGTTTACTAATGTTTCACTGTATACTTTTAAAAGCTGTCAGATCAGTAAAATGAAAGTAAAGCAAAATATGAGTCTCTGGTCTTGTAATAAAATCGCACTCCACATATGTTAAAAAGGAATGTGTGGAATGTGATTTGGTAATTAGCAGCATGCGCACTGAAAGGTAGCAAATTCTGATAAGGAAGTTGTCCTGTCGGATTTTCCTGCGGCCAATAAATACACGCATGTGCACGTATATATATATATTTTATATTTTATTTTTATTTCACCAGTTAACCCCTGTGTACCCGTAGGTTTGTAGCATTTATTTTCCTTTACAAAAAAAAAACACTTAAGGTTTAAGAAAATAGTAAATATTTTTGTTTTAGTTAAAAGAAAATGAAAATATTGGAAAATGTGTTAATCTGTAAAATTAATTGGCCATTAAAGTTCAAGGTAAATGAAAGTCAAAATTAAACTTTACTTATTCAGATAGAACATGCAATTGTAAAAGCCTTTTCAATTGACTTATTTTTCCCACATATACTTTTTTCTCTTGGTATCCTTTGCTGGAAAGCATACCTAGGTAGGCTTAGCAGCAGCAAGTCACTACTATGAGCTAGCTGGTGATTGGTGGCTATGCACATGTGTCTCTTTTTATTGGCTCATCAGATGTGCTCAGATGGGTCCCAGTAGTGCATTGCTGCTCAAGAGCTATATGTATACAGAGGATAAACACATAGTTATAGATCAACAATAGTGCAATAATAACATGCACAATGTTTCTCAATTCCAGTCATCAAGCATGCCTACCAGGCAAGAGGTTTAAAGGGATGTTAAACAGTCTGTTTCATTGTTGTAATAAAAAAAAACCCACTAAGCTGTTGCTTATACTTAATAGAAATAATTGCAATATTTATTATTGATCTATTTGAATGAAAGAATGAATTTTACCTTTTATTTATTTTTTACACTACATTTGTGCTTCCTGTCACAGCTCTACAAGGAGGAGGCGGCATTTGCAGGAAGTTTTATCTTAGCCTGATAAATCTTCTAGGCCAATGAATAGACTAGAAAACAGGGAGTCAGATTTGTTCATGCCCAGAACGGACAGAATAAAAACATAGGTTATGGAAATCCTCTGCTCTTATCACACTGGGGTCAGAGCTACATTGAGAATTTCTAAGTGCTACTTTTACAAGAAAACAAGTAAGTTATTTTCTGTTTTTTACACATTCTTTTTATATTTACTTTGATTTAACATATTTGTTTTTACCAGATATCCCTTTTAGTATTTCCCTTCTAAGGTTGTTCATTATCTCAATCGTTATAACTGCCTTGCCTGTGCTCAGGTAAGAAAATACTTGAAATCTGGCCAGTTAGGGGTCATTGAGAATTGGAATTGAGACCCACTACATAGAGTATTTTGTTTTATACACGTCATTTTAAACTCTTAGGCCTATATTTAGAGTTCTGCGTTAGCCGTCAAAACCAGCATTAGAGGCTCCTAACGCTGGTTTTTACCGCCCGCTGGTATTTGGAGTCAGTCATGAAAGGGTCTAACGCTCACTTTGCAGCCGCGACTTTTCCATACCGCAGATCCCCCTACGCCATTTGCGTATCCTATCTTTTCAATGGGATCTTTCTAACGCCGGTATTTAGAGTCTTGGCTGAAGTGAGCGGTAGAGCCTCTACCGACAAGACTCCAGCCGCAGAAAAAAGTCAGTATTTAAGAGCTTTTTGGGCTAACGCCGGTTTATAAAGCTCTTAACTACTGTGCTCTAAAGTACACTAACACCCATAAACTACCTATGTACCCCTAAACCGAGGTCCCCCCACATCGCCGCCACTCTATTAAAAATTTTTAACCCCTAATCTGCCGACCGCACACCACTGCCACCTACGTTATACTTATGTACCCCTAATCTGCTGCCCCTAACACCGCCAACCCCTACATAATATTTATTAATCCCTAATCTGCCCCCCCCAACGTCGCCGCCAGCTACCTACAATAATTAACCCCTAATCTGCCGACCGCACACCGCCGCCACCTACGTTATACTTATGTACCCCTAATCTGCTGCCCCTAACACCGCCGACCCCTATATTATATTTATTAACCCCTAATCTGCCCCCCACAACGTCGCCGCCAGCTACCTACAATAATTAACCCCTAATCTGCCGACCGGACCTCACCGCTACTCTAATAAATGGATTAACCCCTAAAGCTAAGTCTAACCCTAACACTAACACCCCCCTAAGTTAAATATAATTTAAATCTAACAAAATAAATTATTCCTATTTAAAGCTAAATACTTACCTGTAAAATAAACCCTAATATAGCTACAATATAACGAATAATTATATTGTAGCTATTTTAGGATTAATATTTATTTTACAGGCAACTTTGTATTTATTTTAACCAGTTACAATAGCTATTAAATAGTTATTTACTATTTAATAGCTACCTAGTTAAAATAATTACAAAATTACCTGTAAAATAAATCCTAACCTAAGTTACAATTAAACCTAACACTACACTATCAATAAATTAATTACATAAAATACCTACAAATAACTACAATTAAATAAACTAACTAAAGTACAAAAAATAATTTTTTTTTTACAAACATTAGAAAAATATTACAACAATTTTAAACTAATTACACCTACTCTAAGCCCCCTAATAAAATAACAAAGCCCCCCAAAATAAAAAAATGCCCTACCATATTCTAAATTAAAAAAGTTCAAAGCTCTTTTACCTTACCAGCCCTGAAAAGGGCCATTTGCGGGGCATGCCCCAAATAATTCAGCTCTTTTGCCTGTAAAAAAAACATACAATACCCCCCCAACATTACAACCCACCACCCACATACCCCTAATCTAACCCAAACCCCCCTTAAATAAACCTAACACTAAGCCCCTGAAGATCTTCCTACCTTATCTTCACCACGCCGGGTTCACTGATCCGTCCTCCGAAGTCTTGATCCAAGCCTCCAAAATCTTGATCCAAGCCCAAGCGGGGGCTGAAGAGTGACGTCCATCCTCCGGCTGAAGTCTTGATCCAAGCGGCAAATGAAGAAGTCCATCTTCGGGAAGAAATCTTCATCCTATCCGGGCAGAAGAGGACATCCGGACCGGCAAACAGCTTCATTCAGGCGGCATCTTCTATGGTGTTCCATCCGATGACGAGCGGCTGATCTTGAAGACCTCCGGCGCGGATCCATCCTCTTCTTTCGACGTCCAACTGAAGAATGAAGGTTCCTTTAAGGGACGTCATCCAAGATGGCGTCCCTCGAATTCCGATTGGCTGATAGGATTCTATCAGCCAATCGGAATTAAGGTAGGAAAAATCTGATTGGCTGATGGAATCAGCCAATCAGATTCAAGTTCAATCCGATTGGCTGATTGGATCAGCCAATCAGATTGAGCTCGCATTCTATTGGCTGTTCCGATCAGCCAATAGAATGCAAGCTCAAACTGATTGGCTGATTGGATCAGCCAATCGGATTGAACTTGAATCTGATTGGCTGATTCCATCAGCCAATCAGATTTTTCCTACCTTAATTCCGATTGGCTGATAGAATCCTATCAGCCAATCGGAATTCGAGGGACGCCATCTTGGATGACGTCCCTTAAAGGAACCTTCATTCTTCAGTTGGACGTCGAAAGAAGAGGATGGATCCGCGCCGGAGGTCTTCAAGATCAGCCGCTCGTCATCGGATGGAACACCATAGAAGATGCCGCCTGGATGAAGCTGTTTGCCGGTCCGGATGTCCTCTTCTGCCCGGATAGGATGAAGATTTCTTCCCGAAGATGGACTTCTTCATTTGCCGCTTGGATCAAGACTTCAGCCGGAGGATGGACGTCACTCTTCAGCCCCCGCTTGGGCTTGGATCAAGACTTCGGAGGCTTGGATCAAGACTTCGGAGGACGGATCGGTGAACCCGGCGTGGTGAAGATAAGGTAGGAAGATCTTCAGGGGCTTAGTGTTAGGTTTATTTAAGGGGGGTTTGGGTTAGATTAGGGGTATGTGGGTGGTGGGTTGTAATGTTGGGGGGGTATTGTATGTTTTTTTTACAGGCAAAAGAGCTGAATTATTTGGGGCATGCCCCGCAAATGGCCCTTTTCGGGGCTGGTAAGGTAAAAGAGCTTTGAACTTTTTTAATTTAGAATAGGGTAGGGCATTTTTTTATTTTGGGGGGCTTTGTTATTTTATTAGGGGGCTTAGAGTAGGTGTAATTAGTTTAAAATTGTTGTAATATTTTTCTAATGTTTGTAAATATTTTTTTATTTTTTGTAACTTAGTTCTTTTTAATTTTTTTGTACTTTAGATAGTTTATTTAATTGTAGTTATTTGTAGGTATTTTATGTAATTAATTTATTGATAGTGTAGTGTTAGGTTTAATTGTAACTTATGTTAGGATTTATTTTACAGGTAATTTTGTAATTATTTTAACTAGGTAGCTATTAAATAGTAAATAACTATTTAATAGCTATTGTACCTGGTTAAAATAAATACAAAGTTGCCTGTAAAATAAATATTAATCCTAAAATAGCTACAATATAATTATTTGTTATATAGTAGCTATATTAGGGTTTATTTTACAGGTAAGTATTTAGCTTTAAATAGGAATAATTTAGGGGGGTGTTAGTGTTAGGGTTAGACTTAGCTTTAGGGGTTAATCCATTTATTAGAGTAGCGGTGAGGTCCGGTCGGCAGATTAGGGGTTAATAATTGAAGTTAGGTGTTGGCGATGTTAGGGAGGGCAGATTAGGGGTTAATACTATTTCTTATAGGGTTATTGAGGCGGGAGTGAGGCGGATTAGGGGTTAATAACTTTATTATAGTAGCGGTGAGGTCCGGTCGGCAGATTAGGGGTTAATTATTGTAGGTAGCTGGCGGCGATGTTGTGGGGGGCAGATTAGGGGTTAATAAATATAATACAGGGGTCGGCGGTGTTAGGGGCAGCAGATTAGGGGTACATAAGTATAACGTAGGTGGCGGCGGTGTGCGGTCGGCAGATTAGGGGTTAATTATTGTAGGTAGCTGGCGGCGACGTTGGGGGGGCAGATTAGGGGTTAATAAATATAATATAGGGGTCGGCGGTGTTAGGGGCAGCAGATTAGGGGTACATAGGGATAACGTAGGTTGCGGCGGTGTACGGAGCGGCAGATTAGGGGTTAATAATATAATGCAGGGGTCAGCGATAGCGGCGGCGGCAGAATAGGGGTTAATAAGTGTAAGGTTAGGGGTGTTTAGACTCGGGGTACATGTTAGGGTGTTAGGTGCAGACATAGGAAGTGTTTCCCTATAGGAAACAATGGGGCCGCGTTAGGAGCTGAACGCTGCTTTTTTGCAGGTGTTAGGTTTTTTTTCAGCTCAAACTGTCCCTTTGTTTCGTATGGGGGAATCGTGCACGAGCACGTTTTTGAAGCTGGCCGCGTCTGTAAGCACCGCTGGTATTGAGAGTTGCAGTTGCGGTAAATATGCTATACGCTCCTGTTTTGGAGCCTAACGCAGCCCTTCTGTGAACTATAAATACCAGTGGTATTTAAAAGTTGCGGCCAGAAAAAAGCACGCGTAGCTAACGCACCCCTTCTAATGCAAAACTCTAAATCTAGGTGTTAATTTTCCCACCTGGCTGGCTCCATAGTAGCAAAAAATAATTAATATTTTCATTTTATTTTTTTAAAGTACTTTGCAATAAAATTGATAGTTTTGAATAAAGTAAATTGCAATCTCTCAAACATAGTTCGATTATATATAAATAGACAATCATATAACAGCGTAAAAAATCATTTTAGGCCTAATAGAAAAAAAAAGCTGTTAGTGTGTATTTTATCAGAAATGTAATTTTGTGTTACAGACTGTGGAGTAAATTCTAATTGCAAACTTTTTTTTTTTTTTAAACCTTCTATTGATTGAGCAGAGAATTGCAATAAAACGACATACAGCTGGATTGCAAGCTACTTTGCTTGTGAAATAGAACACATTGCAAGCTCTTGTATATAGGAAAAAAGGTACAAGAATATGTGGAATCGCTGGTGTTAATAAAAATATTTATGATTATTATTGGACTTTGATCTTATATAGGTGTAAGGGAAATCATAGTTATTAACAACATAGCAACTGAAAAACCTCAAGAAATATATAAAAGACACTTTATAATTTACTACACAAACCTTCAGACGTTAAGTCCGTCTGATCTCATATGGGGCCGGATGATCAAAGGATAGTCACAATAGTGCTATGTTTTACAGGTATCTTCATTGCAATGAACATTGCAGGTAAAATGTTCTCAAGGGATCAGATGCTTGTTTCAAGGTAATCTGGCAAAGAGGCATTTTAGGACATGTCACTGTAGGATATGAGGCTTCTCTGCCAGTAGTGGAATGTTCAAAGCAGCATTGCCTTGTGCAGCAAGGGTTAATATAAATAATCCCTTTACAGCATATAAAGGAAGATACTTCACACTATCCTATAGAAACCACAAGCTGTAGCTGAATTCGGCAAAACATAGAACTTTTTTTAAGAGCAGACAATGACACTTGCCAGGTCATATTGTAAATAAAGCAAAGGGTGCCAGGGCCGAACTCGGAATAAAAAGCAGCCCTAGAAAATTTGGAGACCAGCCCTAATTTTTGTTCACTTAGTATAATGCGCACACCCCATTTTTCTCAAAGGGGATTATTGAGATACTGTCAGGGTGCCAGGAATCAGACTGAGACGAGAAGTGCAAAAATAATCACACCTTCATTAATAACAAATAAATAATAAAAAGTCCACAAGTCAAATAACAAGCCAGGTGTCAAAGCCAGAGCTGGTAGTCAGACGAGCCGAGTCAGGAGCCAAAGTGAATAGTCAGACGAGCCGAGTCAGGAGGAACGTCAGACAGCCAGGTAATACACATGAACAGGAACTCACAGACAGGTCTGAGACAATGCAAGGGAAAAGCATACTGAACAGAGACCCTTTAAATAATAAGTGATGACATCACAATACTGAGACTGCAACCTGTCTCACACGGATGATGTACACTAGTCTGGCCATAAGAGGGCGTGCAGGAAATGAGCAGCATCAGACACTCTGCACCAGATTCAGTAAGAGGTAATTAAAATGGCTGCCAGCAGCACATGGCAAACAAAGCAGGGAAAAAACCCTGACAGTACCCTTCCCCTTAACAACCCCTCCCCCGCGGGAGGACAACAAGCTTATTTGGGAAAAGGGCATGGAAGGCACAGAGGAGGACGGCATCATGAACATCAGAGGAGGGAACCCATGAACGCTCCTCCATACCGTAGCCCCCCCAGTGAGCCAAATACTGTATATTACTCATATTCTTCATGGTTGTCAACAGAGATAGGACGAGGACGAGGCAACACAGTGTTAAACTGATTACAAACCAATGGTTTCAAGAGGGAGACATGAAAAACTTTGGAGATGTGCATTGCAGGAGGAAGGTCAAGAGCGTAGGCCCCAGGATTGACCCGTCAGAGTATTAGAAAAGAACAAACATAACGGGGAGCCAGTTTATTGGAAGGCAACCAAAAGTTCAAGTTGCGGAAGGACAGCCAAACCCTCTCACCAACCTGGTAGGAAGGCACGATCAGCCTGGAACTTTTGGCGCTGCATAGAACGATGAAGGCAACCCTGAATCTGCACCCACGTGGAATGGAGTTGCCGGAGATGCTCCTCCAAAGCCGGAATACCCTGAGACATGAATGAATCGGGCAACAAGGATGGTTGGAACCCATAATTCGGCATGAACGGGGATAACTGTAAGGAAGCATTAATAGCACTATTACGAGCGAACTCTGCCCAAGGTAACAGTTCAGACCAATTATTGTGGTGATCTGAGACATAGCAACAGAGGGACTGTTCCAGAGCTTGATTAGGCTGTTCCGCAACCCAATTGGATTGAGGGTGATATGCCAAGGAGAATGAAAGCTGGATCCCCATTTGAGCACAAAAAAATTGAAGCAAGTTCCTGAGCAGTAGGCAGTTTCTTCAAGGGAATGCAATGTGACATTTTAGAAAAACGGTCAACCACCATTAGGATAACGGTATTGCCATTGGGAACAGGGAGCTCAACAATGAAGTCCATGGAAAGATGTGTCCAAGGATGCTCAACATTAGCAATAGGTTGAAGAAGACCCACAGGAAGACATCAAGGAGTCTTATTCTGTGCACAGACTGAGCAGGAGGCAACATACGCAGCAACATCAGAACGAAGACCTGGCCAACAGAATTGTCGAGTGACAGACCAAATCATTTGGATCTTGTCCAGGGGTAACCTGCGGCTTTAGGATAGTAGTAAGTAGTGTGCAATAGTTTAGTTTGAAGATTCTCAGTAACAAAGCACTTACCACTAGGTTTCTCAGGAGGTGCATTGGTTTGTGCAACCAGGATCTCCTCCCCCAAGGGAGAAGTCAAATTAGTACGTATGGTAGCCAAAATATGGTCAGGAGGTATAACTGGAATTGGTACAGACTCCTCCTTGGACAGAGGCGAAAATTGTCGAGAGAGGGCATCAGCCCTAACATTCTTACTACCAGGCAGGTAGGAGACCATATAATTAAACCGAGACAAAAATAGCGCTCATCTGGCCTGTCAGGGTGACAAACGTTTTGCTTCGGATAGATAAGTCAAATTCTTGTGGTCAGTAAGAATGAGCACTGGTACGCTAGTACCCTCGAGAAGGTGCCTCCATTCCTTGAGTGCCAAAATTATGGCCAGTAATTCCCTGTCGCCAATTTCATGATTGCACTCCGCTGGAGACAATTTCTTAGAGAAGAAACCGCACGGATACAAGGAACCGTCAGGTGTAGGACGTTGAGACAAGAGGGCACCTACTCCAGTCTCAGACGCATCAACCTCAAGAATGAAAGGCAGGACAGGGTTAGGATGAGCCAGAACTGGAGCGGCAGCAAAGGAAGTCTTAAGAGTCTCAAAAGCCTTATTGGCAGTAGGTGACCAATGGAGTGGATCATTCTCCTTACGGTTCATGTCAGTGATAGGTTTGACCAAGGAAGAAAAGTTTTTAATAAACTTCCTATAGTAATTGGCAAAGCCCAAAAAAGTTGAATAGAGCGAAGACCAACTGGGCGAGGCCACTGCAGGACTGCAGACAACTTGTCAGGATCCATGGAAAACCCTGCAACGGAGATTACATAACCTAGGAAGGTTATTTGAGTATGATGGAACTCACATTTCTCAAGTTTACAAAACAGACCATTCTCACATAATCTCTGAAGTACCCGTGTAACATCAGAATGATGAGCCTCAAGAGTGGGTGAGTGTATGAGGATATCATCTTAGTACACCACAACACACTGTTGCAACATATCTCATAGGACATCATTAATAAATTCCTGGAAAACAGCTGGAGCATTACATAGGCCAAAGGGCATTACAAGATACTCATAATGCCCGGTCCTGGTGTTAAATGCTGTTTTCCATTCGTGGCCCTCCTTAATCCTAACAAGATTGTATGCTCCTCTCAAATCAAGTTTAAAAAAGACTGTAGCTCCCTTGAAGAGGTCAAAGAGTTCTGTAATGAGCGGAATAGGGTAAGAATTCTTAATGGTAAGACGACTAAGACCCCTATAATCGATGCATGGTCTTAACTCGCCACACTTTTTCTTCACAAAGAACAAGCCAGCCCCTGCAGGAGAGCAGGATTTGCGGATGATCCCCCGTGACAGAGCATCGGCAACATAATCCTCCATAGCACAATTCTGCAAAACAGACAGAGGATAAACCCGGCCCCCGAGGAGGAATGGCTCTAGGTTGCAGGTCTATGGCACAATCATAAGACCGGTGAGGAGGCAACATACCGGCACATACCTTGTCAAAAACGTCTAGGAACTCTCTTTACTCCTCTGGCAATTGAGATACCGAAGAAGTGCACAAGACTTTGACTGGTTTCCTAAGACAAGTGGAGATACATTGCTGGGACCATGACAAAATTTCGGACCTGCGCCAGTCGAGACTGGAATTGTGCTTTTGGAGTCAGGGATAACCCAGAACAACCGAAAAATGCGGAGAGTTTATCACCTGGAACTGGAGGGTTTCAAAATGGAAAGCCCCAACAGCCATGGATAACGGAGCGGTTTAATTAGTAACGTATGTGGGGCTGAAGGGGCCTGCCATCAATGGCCTCAAAAGCAAGCGGAACAGACCGAGGCAATACAGGAATGGAGTGCTTTGATACAAAAGCACTGTCAATGAAATAGCCCGCAGCACTGGAGTCAATAAGAGCCTGGGTGACTATGGAGGAGTCCACCCAGAAAAGGACAAACATGACCAAAGGTTTCTCCTTTAGCGGTTTCGAGGACGAGGATAAACCACCCAATGTCTGCCCCTGACAGGACCTTAGGTGCAAGCGTTTCCCGGCCGTGTAGGACAAGACTTTAAAAGGTGGCCCAGTAACCCACAATAGAGGCAGAGCCCCTCCCTCCTCCTAAAGGTCCTCTCCGCCGCGGAGAGATGCGTGAATCCCAACTGCATCGGCTCAGCAGTACTTGGTGACTCGGGACCAGGATGCATGGAAGGAGAGGGAGGCATGGGTGGGAACGAACACGTAGGAGACAACGTAACAGGAGGCTTCTGCAAGTGCTCCTTGAAAGAGGTTCTCTCACTTAGTCTGATGTCAATTAGGATTAAGAAAGACACTAATGCCCTGAGATCCTCTGATAAATCTCTGGCAGCAACTTCGTCTTTAATCGCATCAGAGAGCCCAAGCCCAACCTACCTCTGCGGCAAGCGTACGGAACTCATACCTTGCTGAATGGACATGAGTCATTTAGCAGCAGAGGAGGAGCGAGCCAGAAAATCAAAAACCCTTTGAAAGGAGGCCACAAATTCAGGGTAATTTGAAATCACAGGTTTATTAGTCTCCCACAAGGGATTAGCCCAGGCAAGAGCTGTGTCAGAGAGTAACAAAATGAGAAATCCCACCTTAGCTCTGTCAGAGGGAAACGCCTGAGGTAATATCTCAAAGTAAATGCCAACCTGGTTCAAAAACCCTCACTGAATAGGATTGCCTCCATATCGCTGAGGTAGAGGTGCAGAACTGAAAATGCTCCTGGTAGGAAACAGGAGCAGCCATAACTTGTGGGACACTCTGGTCCAAATGTGCAGTGCGAGTCAGCAGGGTTTGCAGGGCTAGTGCAAATGGATCCAAGCGGTGATCCTGTTCATCCATCCTGGAAATGATGGTAGGTAAAGGTGGATTATTAGCACCATCAGTATTCATGGCCTTTGCGTAATGTCAGGGTGCCAGGAATCAGACTGAGACGAGAAGTGCAAAAATAATCACACCTTTATTAATAACAAAGAAATAATAAAAAGTCCACAAGTCAAATAACAAACCAGGAGTCAAAGCCAGAGCTGGTAGTCAGATGAGCCTAGTCAGGAGCCAAAGTGAGTAGTCAGACGAGTCGAGTCAGGAGGGACGTCAGACAGCCAGGTAATACACAGGAACAGGAACTCAGACAGGTCTGAGACAATGCAAGGGCAAAGCATACTGAACAGAGGCCCTTTATATAATAAGTGATGACATCACAATACTGAGATTGTAACCTGTCTCACACGGATGATGTACACCAGTCTGGCCATAACAGGGCGTGCAAGAAATGAGCAGCATCATACACTCTGCACCAGATTCAGTAAGAGGTAAGGAAAATGGCTGCCAGCAGCACATGGCAAATAAAGCAGGGAAAAAACCCTGACAGATACTCCTTCCCCCAATATTTTGTTTTAGAATTATATCATACTAATCCTAAAGCCCGTGTACACGGGCCGTTTTTTGCAGTACAGCCGTCCCACCTCTTGCTCTCTGTCTTCCCCTCTCTTTTGCGCTCTCTCTCCCCCCCTTTCTTTTGCACTCTCTCCCCTCTCTTTTGCACTCTCTCCCCTCTCTTTTGCACTCTCTCCCCCCCTTTCTTTTGCTCTCTCTCTCCCCCCTCTCTTTTTCTCTCTTCCCCCTCACTTTTGCTCTCTCTCTCCCCCCTCTCTTTTGCTCTCTCTCTCTCTCTCTCTCCCCTCTCTTTTGCTCTTTCTCTTCCCCACTCTTTTGCTCTCTCCCCCTCTCTTGCTCTCTCTCTCTCCCCCCTCTCTTTTGCTCGCTCTCTCTCAACCCTCTCTTGGTCTCTCTCTTACCCCTCTATTTTGCGCTCTCTCCCTCCTCTCTTTTGCACTCTCTCCCACCCCTTTCTTTTGCTCTCTCCCCCCCCCTTTCTTTTGCTCTCTCTCTCCCCCTCTCTTTTGCTCTCTCTCTCCCCCTCTCTTTTGCTCTCTCTCCCCCCTCTCTTTTGCTCTCTCTCTCTCCCACCTCTCTTTTGCACTCTCTCCCCTCTCTTTTGCACTCTCTCCCACCCTTTCTTTTGCTCTCTCTCCCCCCTTTCTTTTGAGACTGCAACCTGTCTCACACGGATGATGTACACCAGTCTGGCCATAAGAGGGCGTGCAAGAAATGAGCAGCATCACACACTCTGCACCAGATTCAGTAAGAGGTAAGGAAAATGGCTGCCAGCAGCACATGGCAAACAAAGCAGGGAAAAAACCCTGACAGATACTCCTTCCCCCAATATTTTGTTTCAGAATTATATCATACTAGTCCTAAAGCCCGTGTACACGGGCCGTTTTTTGCAGTACAGCCGTCCCATACCTTGCTCTCTCTCTCTTCCCCCTCTCTTTTGCGCTCTCTCTCCCCCCTCTCTTTTGCACTCTCTCCCCCCTTTCTTTTGCTCTCTCTCCCCCCTTTCTTTTGCTCTCTCTCCCCCCCTTTCTTTTGCTCTCTCTCTCCCCCCTCTCTTTTGCTCTCTCCCCCCTCACTTTTGCTCTTTCTCCCCCCCTCTCTTTCTCTCTCTCTCTCTCCCCCCTCTCTTTTGCTCTCTCTCTCCCCCTCTCTTTTGCTCTTTCTCTCCCCCACTCTTTTGCTCTCTCTCTCCCCCTCTCTTGCTCTCTCTCACTCCCCCCTCTCTTTTGCTCTCTCTCTTTCTCAACCCTCTCTTGGTCTCTCTCTTACCCCTCTATTTTGTGCTCTCTCCCTCCTCTCTTTTGCACTCTCCCCCCCTTTCTTTTGCTCTCTCTCCCCCCTTTCTTTTGCTCTCTCTCTCCCCCTCTCTTTTGCTCTCTCTCTCTCCCCCCTCTCTTTTGCTCTCTCCCCCCTCTCTTTTGCTCTCTCTCCCCCCTCTCGTTTGCTCTCTCTCTCTCCCACCTCTCTTTTGCACTCTCTCCCCTTTCTTTTGCACTCTCTCCCCCCCTTTCTTTTGCTCTCTCTCCCCCCTTTCTTTTGAGACTGCAACCTGTCTCACACGGATGATGTACACCAGTCTGGCCATAAGAGGGCGTGCAAGAAATGAGCAGCATCAGACACTCTGCACCAGATTCAGTAAGAGGTAAGGAAAATGGCTGCCAGCAGCACATGGCAAACAAAGCAGGGAAAAAAACCCTGACAGATACTCCTTCCCCCAATATTTTGTTTCAGAATTATATCATACTAGTCCTAAAGCCCGTGTACACGGGCCGTTTTTTGCAGTACAGCCGTCCCATACCTTGCTCTCTCTCTCTTCCCCCTCTCTTTTGCACCCTCCCCCCCCCTCTTTCTTTTGCTCTCTCTCCCCCCTTTCTTTTGCTCTCTCTCTCCCCCTCTCTTTTTCTCTCTCCCCCCTCTCTTTTTCTCTCTCTCTCTCCCCCTCTCTTTTGCTCTTTCTCTCCCCCACTCTTTTGCTCGCTCTCTCCCCCTCTCTTGCTCTCTCTCTCTCTCCCCCCTCTCTTTTGCTCTCTCTCTCTCTCTCTCTCAACCCTCTCTTGGTCTCTCTTACCCCTCTATTTTGCGCTCTCTCCCTCCTCTCTTTTGCACTCTCCCCCCCTTTCTTTTGCTCTCTCTCTCTCCCCCTCTCTTTTGCTCTCTCTCCCCCCTCTCTTTTGCTCTCTCCCCCTCTCTTTTGCTCTCTCTCCCCCCCTCTCTTTTGCTCTCTCTCCCCCCTCTCTTTTGCTCTCTCTCTTCCACCTCTCTTTTGCTCTCTCTCTCTCCCCCCTCTCTTTTGCTCTCTCTCCCCCTCTCTTTTGCTCTCTCTCTCCCCCTCTCTTTTGTTTTCTCTCCCCCATTCTGTTTTGCGCTCTCCCCCCTCTCTTTTGCTCTCTCCCATTTATTTTGCTCTCTCTCCCCCCTCTCTTTTGCTCTCTCTCCCCCTCTCTTTTGCGCTCTCTCCCCCCTCTTTTGTGCTCTCTCTTCTCTATTTTGCTCTCTCTCTCCCCCCCTCTCTCTTTTGCATTCTCCCTCTCACCTTCTCTTTTGCCCACTCTCTCTCTCACTGTCTCTTTTGCTTGCTCTCTCTCCCCCCCCCTCTCTTTTGCTGTCTCCCCCCCTCTTTTGGTCTCTCTCCCCCCTCTCTTTTGCTCTCTCTCTCTCTCCCCCTCTCTTTTGCACTCTCTCCCCTCTCTTTTGCTCTCTCTTTCCCCCTCTCTTTTTTGCTCTCTCTACCCCCTCTCTTTTGCTCTCTCTCCACTCTCTTTTTTGCTCTCTCCCCTCTCTTTTGCTCTTTCTCTCTGTCTCCCCCTCTCTCCCTCTCTCTTTTGCTGTCTCTCTCTCCCCCTCTTTTTTTCTCTCTCTCTCTCCCCCCCCTCTCTTTTGATCTCTTTCTCACCCCTCTCTTTTGCTCTCTCTGTCTCCCCCCTCTCTTTTGCTCTCTCTGTCTCCCCCCTCTCTTTTGCTCTCTCTGTCTCCCCCTCTTTTTGCTCTCTCTCTCTCCCCCTCTTTGCACTCTCTCTCCCCCTCTTTTGCTCTCTCCCCCCTCTCTTTTGCGCTCTCTCTCCACCCTCTCTTTTGCTCTCTCTCTCCCCCTCTTTTTTGCTCTCTCTCCCCTCTTTTTTGCTCTCTCTCCCCTCTCTTTTGCTATTTCTCTCTGTCTCCCCCTCTCTTTTGCTCTCTCCCTCTCTCTTTTTCTGTCTCTCTCCCCCTCTTTTTTGCTCTCTCTCTCCCCTCTCTTTTGATCTCTCTCTCACCCCCTCTCTTTTGCTCTCTCTCCCCTCTCTTTTGCTCTCTCTGTCTCCCCCCTCTCTTTTGCTCTCTCTGTCTCCCCCTCTATTTTGCTCTCTCTCTCCCCCTCTCTTTTGCTTTCTCTCTCCTCCTCTTTTGCTCTCCCCCCTCTTTTGCTCTCTCTCCCCCTCTCTTTTTCTCTCTCCCTCCCCTGTATTTTGCTCTCTCTCTCATCCCTCTTTTTTACTCTCTCTCACCCCTCTATTTTGCTCTCTCTCACCCTTCTCTTTTGCTCTCTCTCACCCCTCTATTTTGCTCTCTCTTCCCCTCTTTGCTCTATATCTCCCCTCTTGTGCTGCTCTCTCTCTCATGCAGACACTCAGACAGCCACGGCAGCTCCCGCCCGGCCCCGCCCCGCTCAGACTCCGCCCATTCACACCCATGTACAAATTGAAACATGAGTGAATTGAAACATGAGTTCAGCAGAATCAGCTCTTGAGAGCTGTGTGTGTGAACCCTGGATCAAATGTAAATAACCAAATTAAAACTAAAACTAAAAATTTTAATTTTCTTTAAAGGGAAAAAAACAACAAAAAAACTATTTATTATGGGTGGAGCGTGCAGTCTTGTACATTTCATCACAGGGGAGGCCAATCGCCTAAGACTTTGAAAACCTCCAGCTTCAGACAGTATGGAATGACAATGCAAGTTACATGTGTGAATTGAAACTTACAATACAGTACATTAATAATAAGCCTATTTGATATGGGGGATTGTGGGTATATAGTGCATGTGTATGTTTTATATATAATATTTTTTTCTCCACAGTAAAATTGTATGTTATGTTTTTTAACTACGTTTCTGCTAGATTACGAGTCTTGCGTTAGCCTTAAAAAGCAGCGTTGAGAGGTCCCAACGCTGCTTTTTAATGCCCGCTGGTATTACGAGTCTTGCAGGTACAGGTGTACCGCTCACTTTTTCGGCCAGACTCGAAAATACAGCGAATCCACTTACGTCAATTGCGCATCCTATTTTTTCAATGGGACTTGCATAACGCCGTTATTACGAGTCTTCCAAAAAGTGAGTGGTACCCTCTCCTGTCAAGACTGGTACCGCATTTTAATGTCAGTAGTTAAGAGTTTTATGGGCTAACGCCGTAGCATAAAACTCTTAACTAAAGTGCTAAAAGGTTCACTAACACCCATAAACTACCTATTAACCCCTAAACCGAGGCCCCCCCCCCACATCGCAAATACTAAAAAAAAAAAAAATGAACCCCTAATCCGCCGAACCGGACATCCCCGCCACTATAATAAACATATTAACCCCTAAACTGCCGCACTCCCGCATCACAAACACTAGTTAAATTTTATTAACTCCTAATCTGCCGTCCCTAACATCGCCGCCACTATATTAAAGTTATTAACCCCTAAATCTAAGTCTAACCCTAACACCCCCTAACTTAAATATAATTTAAATAAATCTAAATAAAATAACTATCATTAACTAAATTATTCCTATTTAAAACTAAATACTTACCTCTAAAATAAACCCTAAGCTAGCTACAATATAACTAATAGTTACATTGTAGCTAGCTTAGGATTTATTTTTATTTTACAGGCAACTTTGTATGTATTTTAACTAGGTAGAATAGTTACTAAATAGTTATTAACTATTTAATAGCTACCTAGTTAAAATAAAGACAAATTTACCTGTAAAATAAAACCTAACCTAAGTTACAATTACATCTAACTCTACACTATAATTAAATTAATTCCCTAAATTAACTACAATTAAATACAATTAAATACAATTATCTAAAGTACGGAAAACCCCCCCCCACTAAATTACAGAAAATAATAAAATAATTACAAGTTTTTTAAACTAATTACACCTAATCTAATCCCCTTAATAAAATAAAAAAGCCCCCCAAAATAATAAAAAGCCCTACCCTATACTAAATTACAAATAGCCCTTAAAAGGGCCTTTTGCGGGGCATTGCCAAAAAGTAATCAGCTCTTTTACCTGTAAAAAAAAGTACAATAACCCCCCAACATTAAAACCCACTACCCACACACTCAACCCTACTCTAAAACCCACCCAATCCCCCTTAATAAAACCTAACACTAACCCCTTGAAGATCACCCTACCTTGAGAAGTCTTCACCCAACTGGGCCGAAGTCCTCAACGAAGCTGGGCGAAGTGGTCCTCCAGACGGGCAGAAGTCTTCATCCAAGCCGGCCATAAGAGGTCCTCCAGACAGGCAGAAGTCTTCATCCAGACGGCATCTTCTATCTTCATCCATCCGGCGCGGAGCAGCTCCATATTCAAGACATCCGACGCGGAGCATCCTCTTCGCTCTTCATCCGACGACTGAATGAAGGTTCCTTTAAATGACGTCATCCAAGATGGCGTCCCTTCAATTCCGACTGGCTGATAGAATTCTATCAGCCAATCGGAATTAAGGTAGAAAAAATCCTATTAGCTGATGCAATCAGCCAATAGAATGCGACCTCAATCCTATTGAAGTTCAATCCTATTGACTGATTGCATCAGCCAATAGGATTTTTTCTACCTTAATTCCGATTGGCTGATAGAATTCTATCAGCCAATCGGAATTGAAGGGATGCCATCTTGGATGAGGTCATTTAAAGGAACCTTCATTGAGTCGTCGGATGAAGAATGAAGAGGATGCTCCGTGTCGGATGTCTTGAAGATAGACCCGCTCCGCGCCGGATGGATGAAGATAGAAGATGCCGCCTGGATGAAGACTTCTGCCCGTCTGGAGGACCTCTTCTGCCCGGCTTGGATGAAGACTTCTGCCTGTCTGGAGGACCACTTCGCCCCGCTTCGTTGAGGACTTCGGCCCGGTTGGGTGAAGACTTCTCAAGGTAGGGTGATCTTCAAGGGGTTAGTGTTAGGTTTTATTAAGGTGGGATTGGGTGGGTTTTAGAGTAGGGTTGGGTGTGTGGGTGGTGGGTTTTAATGTTGGGGGGGTATTGTACTTTTTTTTACAGGTAAAAGAGCTGATTACTTTGGGACAATGCCCCGCAAAAGGCCCTTTTAAGGGCTATTTGTAATTTAGTATAGGGTAGGGCTTTTTATTATTTTGGGAGGCTTTTTTATTTTATTAGGGGGATTAGATTAGGTGTAATTAGTTTAAAAAACTTGCAATTATTATATTATTTTCCGTAATTTAGTGTGGGGGGGGGTTCATACTTTAGATAATTGTATTTAATTGTATTTAATTGTAGTTAATTTAGGGAATTAATTTAATTATAGTGTAGTGTTAGATGTGATTGTAACTTAGGTTAGGTTTTATTTTACAGGTAAATTTTTATCTTTATTTTAACTAGGTAGCTATTAAATAGTTAATAACTATTTAATAACTATTCTACCTAGTTAAAATAAATACAAACTTGCCTGTAAAATAAAAATAAATCCTAAGCTAGCTACAATGTAACTATTAGTTATATTGTAGCTATCTTAGGGTTTATTTTATAGGTAAGTATTTAGTTTTAAATAGGAATAATTTAGTTAATTGTAGTAATTTTATTTAGATTTATTTAAATTATATTTAAGTTGGGGGGGTGTTAGGGTTAGACTTAGATTTAGGGGTTAATAACTTTAATATAGTGGCGGCGACATTGGTAGCGGCAGATTAGGGGTTAATAAGTGTAGGTAGGTTGCGGCGACATTGGGGGTGACAGATTAGGGGTTAATAAATATAATGTAGGTGTCGGTGATGTTGGGGGCAGATTAGGGGTTAATACATATAATGTAGGTGGCGGCGGTGTCCGGAGCGGCAGATTAGGGGTTAATAATATGATGCAGGTGTCAGCTATGTCGGGGGCGGCAGATTAGGGGTTAATAAGTGTAAGATTAGGGGTGTTTAGACTCAGGGTTCATGTTAGGGTGTTAGGTGTAGACATAAAAAGTATTTCCCCATAGGAATCAATGGGGCTGCGTTAGGAGCTTTACACTGCTTTTTTGCAGGTGTTCGTTTTTTTTTCAGCCGACTCTGCCCCATTGATTCCTATCGGGAAATCGTGCACGAGCACGTTTAGCCAGCTCACTGCTACCATAAGCAGCGCTAGTATTGAGGTGAGATGCAGAGCTAAATTTTGGTCTCCGCTCACTTTTCTGTGGCTAATGCCGGGTTTGTAAACACCCGTAATACCAGCGTTGTCTGTAGGTGAGCGGTGAGCATAAACTGCTCGTTAGCACCGCACACCATTACCGACAAAACTCGTAATCTAGGCGTTTGTTATTTAAATATTTGTTTTTAATATTTGGGAATTTTTTTAGAAACAAGATTTTGTATACGAGATATTAATATCCTGTTGCAGACAGTAGCAGTAAGTTTTTCAATTTACAATAAGTGCGTTTTTTAAACATTGCAATATTTAAGTTGTATTTGTAAAAGATTACTTTTTTTAATTGTATTTATTCAGCAGCTAAAATAATGCAACTTTAAAGTAAGTTAAAGGGACAGTCTAGTCCAAAATAAATTTTCATGATTCAGATAGAGAATGTAGTTTTAAACAATTTTCCAATGTACTTTTATCACCAATTTTGCTTTGTTCTCTTGGTATTCTTAGTTGAAAGCTAAATCTAGGAGGTTCATATGTTAATTTCTAAGCCCTTGAGGGCCACCTCTTCTCTCAGGGCATTTTTTAAAGTTTTTCACCACTAGAGGGTGTTAGTTCATGTGTGTCATATAGATAACACTGTGCTCACGCACGTGGAGTTCCAGGGAGCCAGCTCTGATTGGCTAAAATGGATGTCTGTCAAAAGAACTGAAATAAGAGGGCAGTTTGCAGAGGCTTAGATACAAGGTTTTCACAGAGGTAAAAAGTGTATTTCTATAACTGTATTGGTTATGCAAAACTAGGGAATGGGTAATAAAGGGATTATATATCTTTTTAAACAATAAAAATTCTGGTGTAGACTGTCCCTTTAACAATATACTAAACGGGTTTACTTCTAATATCACTGTTGCACTGTGCCAAATGTGTTTACTTCTTTTTTAGTTTATGTCTATTATCTAATTTGCTTTATTCTCTTGATTATATTTTGGTGAAAAGCATACATAGGTTTGCTCATGAGCAGAAATGCTGTACTGGAAGCTGGTGACTGCACAAATATACCTTTTGTCATTAGCTCACCAGGGGCGCGATCCGATATAGATCGCAGTTTGCGGCGCAAGCGAGGGAACCGGCGTCGCCCGCAGTTTCAGCTCGCAACTCGAGCTATCCCATATAAGTCGCCGTCAGATGCTAACGTGCCGTAAGTCTGACAAACCAGCGATGTCCAGAAATCTGCGCAAGTACAAATTTCTGGCGTCGCCAGTGACTTGCGGCACGTTAGAAACTGCCGGCGCCTATAAAACCTGACTAAAGTCTAAAACACCCGCACTGTCTAACACGCCTCCCTAACATAGCCCGACACGTCTAACCCTCTATCCGCTATCCCCCCTCACTAGCCTAACAATAAAAAAGCTATTAACCCCTAAACCGCCGCTCCCATACCCCGCCGCAACCTAATAAAGTTATTAACCCCTAAACCGCCGCTCCCGTACCCCGCCGCCAGCTATATTATATCTATAACCCCCTAAAGTGAGCCCCTAACACCGCCGCCATCTATATTAAAATTATTAACCCCTAATGTAAGCCCCTTACACCGCCGCCATCTCTATTAAAATGATTAACCCCTAATTTAATCTACCTACCCCGCCGCCAGCTATATTATCTATATTAACCCTAAGTATATTATAGTTAATATAGGTATTACATTATATATATTAACTATATTAACCCTAATTATATTAGGGTTAATATAGTTAATATAGTTACTATAGTATTTATATTAACTATATTAACTCTATCTAACCCTAACACCCCTAACTAAATTCTTATTAAATAAATCTAATTTATATTATAAACTAAAATATTCCTATTTAAATCTAAATACTTACCTATAAAATAAACCCTAAGATAGCTACAATATAATTAATAATTACATTGTAGCTATGTTAGGGTTAATATTTATTTTACAGGTAAATTGTTAATTATTTTAACTAGGTATAATAGCTATTAAATAGTTATTAACTATTTAATATCTACCTAGTTAAAATAATTACCCAATTACCTGTAAAATAAATCCTAACCTAAGTTACAAATACACCTACACTATCAATAAATTTAATAAACTACAAACATCTATCTAAAAATACAATTAAATTAACTAAACTACAAAAAAACAAAACACTAAATTACAAAAAATAAAAAAAAGATTACAAGATATTTAAGCTAATTACACCTATTCTAAAAAAAATTCCCTGCCCTATTCTAAATTAAACAAATTTCAAAGCTCTTTACCTTACCAGCCCTTAAAAGGGCCTTTTGTGGGGCATGCCCCAAAGAATTCAGCTCTTTTGCATACAAATACAATACCCCCCCCCCCATTACAACCCACCACCCACATACCCCTATTCTAAAACCACCCAAACCCCCCTTAAAAAGCCTAACACTACCCCCCTGAAGATCTCCCTACCTTGTCTTCACCACACCGGGCCGAACTCCTGATCCGATCCGGGCGATGTCTTCCTCCAAGCGGCAAAGAAGAATTCTTCCTCCGGCGATGTCTTCCTCCAAGTGGCAAAGAAGAATTCTTCCTCCGGCGACGTCTTCCTCCAAGCGGCAGCAAAGTCTTCATTCTTCCGGCGGCATCTTCAATCTTCTTTCTTTGCTCCGCCGCCGCGGAGCATCCATCCCGGCCGACTGCTGAACTACGAATGAGGTACCTTTAAATGACGTCATCCAAGATGGTGTCCGCCGAATTCCGATTGGCTGATAGGATTCTATCAGCCAATCGGAATTAAGTTAGAAAAATCTGATTGGCTGATTGAATCAGCCAATCAGATTCAAGTTCAATCCGATTGGCTGATCCAATCAGCCAATCAGATTGAGCTTGCATTCTATTGGCTGTTCCGATCAGCCAATAGAATGCGAGCTCAATCTGATTGGCTGTTCGGATCAGCCAATCGGATTGAACTTGAATCTGATTGGCTGATTCAATCAGCCAATCAGATTTTTCTAACTTAATTCCGATTGGCTGATAGAATCCTATCAGCCAATCGGAATTCGGCGGACGCCATCTTGGATGACGTAATTTAAAGGTACCTCATTCGTAGTTCAGCAGTCGGCCGGGATGGATGCTCCGCGGCGGCGGAGCGAAGAAAGAAGATTGAAGATGCCGCCGGAAGAATGAAGACTTTGCTGCCGCTTTGAGGAAGACGTCGCCGGAGGAAGAATTCTTCTTTGCCGCTTGGAGGAAGACATCGCCGGAGGAAGAATTCTTCTTTGCCGCTTGGAGGAAGACATCGCCCGGATCGGATCAGGAGTTCGGCCCGGTGTGGTGAAGACAAGGTAGGGAGATCTTCAGGGGGGTAGTGTTAGGCTTTTTTAAGGGGGGTTTGGGTGGTTTTAGAATAGGGGTATGTGGGTGGTGGGTTGTAATGGGGGGGGTATTGTATTTGTATGCAAAAGAGCTGAATTCTTTGGGGCATGCCCCACAAAAGGCCCTTTTAAGGGCTGGTAAGGTAAAGAGCTTTGAAATTTGTTTAATTTAGAATAGGGCAGGGAATTTTTTTTATTTTGGGGGTTTATTATTTTATTAGGGGGCTTAGAATAGGTGTAATTAGCTTAAAAATCTTGTAATCTTTTTTTTATTTTTTGTAATTTAGTGTTTGTTTTTTTTTGTAGTTTAGTTAATTTAATTGTATTTTTAGATAGATGTTTGTAGTTTATTAAATTTATTGATAGTGTAGGTGTATTTGTAACTTAGGTTAGGATTTATTTTAAAGGTAATTGGGTAATTATTTTAACTAGGTAGATATTAAATAGTTAATAACTATTTAATAGCTATTATACCTAGTTAAAATAATTAACAATTTACCTGTAAAATAAATATTAACCCTAACATAGCTACAATGTAATTATTAATTATATTGTAGCTATCTTAGGGTTTATTTTATAGGTAAGTATTTAGATTTAAATAGGAATATTTTAGTTTATAAATGAATTAGATTAATTTAATATAAATTTAGTTAGGGGTGTTAGGGTTAGATAGAGTTAATATAGTTAATATAAATACTATAGTAACTATATTAACTATATTAACCCTAATATAATTAGGGTTAATATAGTTAATATATATAATGTAATACCTATATTAACTATAATATACTTAGGGTTAATATAGATAATATAGCTGGCGGCGGGGTAGGTAGATTAAATAAGGGATTAATCATTTTAATAGAGATGGCGGCGGTGTAAGTGGCTTACATTAGGGGTTAATAATATTAATATAGCTGGCGGCGGTATAGGGGGATTAGATTAGCGGTTAATAACTTTATTAGGGATTTCGGGGGGGGGGGGATTGCGGTTGACAGGTAGATAGACATTGCGCATGCGTTAGGTGTTAGGTTTATTTTAGCAGCCAGTTTAGGAAGTTACGGGGCTCCAATAGTCAGCGTAAGGCTTCTTACGGCTGCTTTTTGTGGCGAGGTGAAAATGGAGTAAGTTTTCTCCATTTTCGCCACGTAAGTCCTTACGCTGCATATTGGATACCAAACTGCGCGGGTTTGGTATACCTGCCTATAGCCCAAAAAACTACGGGCGACGGCAGAAATATACGCGCGTAACTTCTAGGTTACGCCGTATATGTGATACCAAACCCGCGCAAATATTGGCGTCGCCGGCTTTTGCGGGCGACGATTTTTATCGGATGGACCCCCAGATGTGTTAAGCTAGCTCCAAGAAGTCTGTCTATCTATCTATCTATCTATCTATCTATCATCTTTATATTAGGTTGATATAACATTTATCAGTAGAAGCATTTAACATTTTCCCTGTCTACAAAGTACATTTATAAAAGAGCAGACATTTCCAGCAGTGCCTTGATCACATATCATAGAAAATAACATATCATTTATATATAAACAACATAAATATTTCAGGGCCATTTTAAGTGAGAATATCTATAATATAAATGTAAATGTTCTTCTTAGGAGGTTCAGATATATCTTACATTTCTATGGTAATAGGTTAGGATGACCAGACCAAGTAATGAAAGTAAACTACAAACTAGATTTGATGCGCTCATATACTCAATCACGTTTTACACAGAAGGCGAAATCATTCTATTTTAACACATTGGCTGATTTGGGGAAGTCTCACAAGGCCAGTAATGAAGAGGGATTACTGATACATAAAATATCATTTTAGAATTTGAGACTGAACACAGTCAGATGAATGAGTCTTAACACAGACTTAGAGCTCAGATAATTCCCTAACAATTATTAATGGACCCTGATTATTATAAGCCTGCCAAAGCTGTCACATATATTAAGCTACATGAAGGATATGGTTAGCTTAATATGCATCTAAACTGTAAATGCAATCAGTTGGTAAAGCACCCAAAAGAAATGGCTAATCACGTCATTCTGATTTTATTTTAGCCACACGGATCAGTCTCAGCAGGTTGCAGTGGGCAAGAACTGACAACCATTATTTCCTATTAAAAGGACACAGACTGACAGCTTTTAAAGTGACAGTAAACACCAAAAATGTTATTGTTTAAAAAGATAGACAATCCTTTTATTTACCATTCCCCAGTTCTGTATAACAAACACTGTTATATTAATATACTTTTTACCTCTCTAATTTCCTTGTATCTAAGCATCTGCAGACTTCCTCCTTATCTCAGATCTTTTGAAAGACTTGCATTTCAGGCAGTTAGTGCTGACTCTTAAATAACTCCACGGGCGTGAGCACAAAGTTATCTTCATGGCCCACATGAACTAATGCCCTCTAGCTGTGAAAAACTGTCAAATGCATTCAGGGAAATAGGCAGCATTCAAGGGCTTAAAAATTAGCATTTCCTACCTAGGTTTAGCTTTCAACTAAGAATACCAAGCGAACAAAGCAAATTGTATGCTAAAAGTAAATAAGAAAGTTGTTTAAAATTACATGCCCTATCTGAATCATGAAAGTTTAAAGGGACAGTCAAGTAAAAAAAACTTTCAGGATTCAAATAGGGCATGTAATTAAAAACTTTCCAATTTACTTTTATCACCAATTTTGTTTTGTTCTCTTGGTATTCTTAGTTGAAAGCTAAACCTAAGAGGTGCATATGCTAATTTCTTAGACCTTGAAGGCCGCCTCTAATCTAAATGCATTTTGATAGTTTTTCACCACTAGAGGGCATTAGTTCATGTGTTTCATATAGATAACATTGAGCTCATGCATGTGAATTTACCATGGAGTCATCTCTGATTGGGTAAAATGCAAGTCTGTCAAAAGAACTGAAATAAGGGGGCAGTCTGATAAAACTTAGATACAAGGTAATTACAGAGGTAAAACGTGTATAATTATAACTGTATTGGTTATGCAAAACTGTGGAATTGGTAATTAAGGGATTATCTATCTTTTAAAACAACAAAAATTCTGGTGTTGACTGTCCCTTTATTATGGACTTGACTGTCCCTTTAAAGTAACATATTGAACCCTTAGTTAAAGGGACATTAAACACCTCTTATATTTGTGTAAACAATTATGCTTGTCCCACACTCCCTAAAGAGGCTAAAAGGGACATCCTTAACCTCGGTTTTCAAAATGCTGCAAATCAAATAGCTGGTAGAGGTAATTTGCAGCATTTTGAAAACATAAGGTTTTTTGGCCACTCTAAACAATGTGGGAAAAGCTCAATTAAAATAAATAAATAAATAAATAAATAAATAAATAAATAAATAAAGCTAGAGGTGTTTAATGTCCTTAACATATGAAACTAATGACAATATAACTTTTAACCCTTTGAGTGCTAAGCTGAATTTAATATTTTTCTGTTTTTTACTATTTTCAAAAAACATTTTTTTTACTTTTTTATTTCCCCCCCAGATCCCTTATACCATTGGAAAGGTTAGGTGATTACCTTTCCAATGGTGGGTATTGGGGGTCTGTAGCTGCTTAGATCTCTGAAATACAGGTTTCTAATATTGTATTGACAATATTAAATAAAGTTGCGTGGTGATGTCATTACATCATTGCACGTGACGTCACTGCACGTAACGGGAAGCCCCGGCAATGCCTGTCACTATGCAGGCCCGATCGCCGGGGTAGGAGCAGGTGGGGGCCCCCAGATTGCAAAAAAGGTAGTTGAGTGCTAATGACGGCTCTGAGCCGTCATTAGCACTCAAGGTTACTTAATAATTAAGTAACTCAAGGTTACTTAATTATGTGCCATAAAATATTTTTCTATCATTTTGATTGATTGCTATTTTTTTTTTTTTTTCAAACAGTTTTATTGAAGGCCAAAGTCATAGAGATTTCAAATGATGACAATAAAAGTATTGGCAGTTTACGATATTGTCGTCTTTCGTGAACAGTTTTTCATATATAATAAAAGGGAAAAAGAAAGGGGGGAAGGGAAAACAATAGAACAAAGGAAAACAATAACAATTTGTAGAACAATTTGTAGAACGCCTTTATATGGCGGAGTAGGTATATAATGTGTGATCTTCAATGCAGAATTCTACTTTCAAGACAAAGTATAAGATATTCGAATAGAGGGGGAAATCTACAACAGCGGGGCCAACTCTTGGAGGGTAATTTTAGTGGTGTCCAGGGCAGGAAAGAGGAGTTTATGGGTACTAACTAAGTTTTATATGGGGAGCGTTGGCAGGGTGGATGAATTCCTGGGTGTGTTTCCATGGTATGATTCCCATAGTGATTGCATTTGTGCATAAGTGTCGAGGTTTTGGTTTTCATAAAGTGGAATTCTTCTAGAGAAAGAGTGTGATTGCTTTCTTGGAGCCATTGTGCTATTGTGGGGATTTTGTCTGATTTCCAGTTTCTTGCTATGAGATATTTAATACTATTACTTAGGATATTAAACAGCTTTCTGTTGGGTGTGGTGAGTTTTTTTCGGGATTTAGTGGGATAGGGATTTCTAGGGTTTTGCTCGTTTCATGTGATATTTTAGCCCAAATATCTGATATGTTGGGACATTGCCACCAGATATGGGCTATGTTTCCTGTAGGTGATCCGCATCTCCAGCAGTTTGCAGTGCTGAGGTTATACATGTTTTTGCATCTTGCTGGTGTAAGGTACCATCTCAGCAGTATTTTAATATTGAGTTCCAGGTATCTACAGGAGATGGAGGATTTTTAAATGCTTGTGTAGATATGTAGTAAATCTGCGTAGGAAATGTCTATTCCGAGTTCGGTATTCCACCTATGTAGTATGGTGTGTGTCCAGGGGGTAATTGTTGTAGTATGGTGTATGTTAAAGAGAGAGCATGCCTGGTTAGGGAAGGTTTGGTACATAGGGATTCAAAGGATGTTAGAGGTCTAGTCATGTTCCTATTTTGAGGGTGGGTTGATATATGTATGAAAGGCATTACCTGTAGAAGAGACAGTTATGAAAGGCAGAGTTGCCCAATGTGACCAGATCAGCTGACGTGGCAGATTGACGTTCATTTCCCAGATGATAAATCTGGAGCGACCTATTGATTGGACCTAATATTTTTTTGGGGTGTGAAAGTCCTGGTGTGAATTCTAGGTTATGAGTCAAGGGTGTTAGTGGTGATATTATAGAGGAGATATGAGGGTATTCTACAATAATTTTGTCCCAAACAGAGAATTTTTCTTTTATAACATGTGTAGGCTCCTTTAGTAATTTATCTCTGTCTTTTGGGGACCAACATAGTGTCCTAAATGAGTAGATTGAGAGATGTCATGTTCGAGTTGAACCTATATCTTATTTTGTGTGTTAGAAAAACAATCTGTAATGCGTTTAAGGTAGACCGATTGTCGGTATTTATGAAGGTCAGGGACTCCCAGGACACCCATTGTTATCAGAAGGAGCATACATTTTCTGTTAATCCAGGCTTTAAAGTGTCTCCAGATAAATTTGAATATTTTTTTTCTGTAGTGAAACTATAAAAGTGTGATACTGGGATGGGGATGGTCTGTAGTATGTATAATTATCTTGGGAGGATTATTATTATTATTATTATTATTATTATCAGGTATTTGTAGAGCGCCAACAGATTCCGCAGCGCTGTAAACATAGTCGGTGTACAGGATAGCTTTTGTAGGGGTCAAGTGGGTAGAGGGCCCTGCCGAGAGTTTCACTGTTGTAGTGGGCTCTTATGAAGGCGATCTGCAAACAGCTGGGCTCATAGGCTTACAATCTAAGGGGTTCAAGGGGAAAGCAATGGCGTTAGGAAAGGTTAGTGTTGGTTGTATGCATCCCTGAATAGTAGAGTTTTTAGGGAGTGCTTGAAGCTTTAAAACTAGGGGAGAGTCTTATGGAGCGAGGCAGGGAATTCCACAAGATGGGGGCCAGTCTGGAGAAGTCCTGTAAACGTGAATGTGAAGAAGTAACAAGAGAGGAGGAGAGGAGGAGATCCTGAGCTGATCGAAGGGGACGGGAGGGAGAGTATCTAGAGACAAGTTCTGAGATGTAGGGGGGAGCAGTGCAGTTGAGAGCTTTATATGTCAGGGTGAGGATTTTATGTTTAATCCTAGAGGCAAGAGGAAGCCAGTGAAGGGATTGGCAGAGAGGTGCAGCAGATGAAGAGCAATGAGTAAGGAAGATGAGCCTGGCAGAGGCATTCATAATGGATTGTAAAGGAGCTATGCGGCAGCTAGGTAGACCAGAGAGGACGGAATTGCAGTAGTCGAGGCGGGAAAGGATGAGAGAGTGGATTAAAATCTTGGTTGTATCTTGTGTAAGGAAATGTCTAATTTTAGCAATGTTTTTAAGGTGGAAGCGGCAGGCTTTAGCCAAGGACTGGATGTGAGGAGTGAAGGAAAGATCTGAGTCAAGTGTGACCCCAAGACATCGGGCAAGCGGGGTAGGGGTAATGATGGAATTATCAACAGTTATATAAATTTTGGGGGTGGAGACATTGGAAGAAGGGGGAAAAATAAGGAGTTCAGTTTTGGAGAGATTTAGCTTAAGGTAATGAGAGGACATCCAAGATGAGATGTGAGAAAGACAGTTAGTGACACGGGTTAGTAAGGAAGGAGGTAGGTCTGGTGCAGAGAGGTAGATTTGGGTGTCATCAGCATACAAATGGTATTGAAACCCATGGGACTTTATTAAGGAACCTAGTGACGACGTGTAGATTGAGAAGAGAAGGGGACCAAGGACAGAGCCTTGAGGTACCCCAACAGAAAGTGGTAACGGGGCAGAGGATGCTCCGGAGAAGGCTACACTAAATGGGCGGTAATTGGAAGGGGAGGTTGGATCAAGGGAAGGTTTTTTGAGGATAGGTGTGACCAGTGCATGTTTTAGAGATGAGGGAAATATACCAGTGCTGAGGGAGAGGTTGAAAATGTGTGTGAGTATGGGGGTGAGGGTAGAAGAGAGGGAGGGGAGTAGCTGTGAGGGGATGGGGTCGAGGGGACAGGTAGTGAGGTGGGAGGACAGTATAAGGGCAGAAACTTCATCCTCATTAACAGGGGCAAAAGAGCTGCATTTTTTGATATTTGGGTTTTGGGTGATCGTGAGCTTTTGAGGGGGTGGGAGATTGGAAGTATGTTGAGAGCTGATTTCACTTCTGATGGAGTCAATTTTGTTGTTGAAGTGGCTTGCAAAATCTTGAGCTGAGAGAGACTTTGTGTTAGGAGGTGGGAGTGGGCGGAGAAGAGTGTTGAACATGTTGAACAGACGTTTAGGGTTAGAGGAAAGAGTAGAGATGAGATTAGAAAACTATTGTTGCTTATAAAGATTAAGGGCAGAATAGTAGGAGTTCAGGATGAACTTGTAGTGAAGAAAGTCAGCTGAACTCCGAGATTTCCTCCAATGTCGCTCAGCAGTATGGGAGCATCTGCGTAGGTATCGTGTCAGAGGAGTATGCCAGGGCTGAGGATGAGAGTGTGGTTTCTGAGCTAAGGTTGGAGGGGCCAGAGTGTCAATGACCGATGTAAGGGTGGAATTATACTGGCAGATAGATTGGTCAGGGCAGGAAAAGGAGGTGATGGATGAGAGGAGAGGTTTGAGAGAGCTGATGCAGATCTAGTGACTTAGTTCTTCTGTGAAGTTTGGTGTAAGGGGTAGAGGGAGGGGGAGTTGTAGGTAGGGAAGTGATGTTGCAAGTTAGGAGATGATGGTCAGAGAGAGGAAAAGGGGAGTTTATTAAATTTGAAAGAGTGCATCGATAGGTGAAAATCAGATCAAGGGAATGACCATCTTTGTGAGTGGGAGAGTCAGTCCATTGTGACAGGCCAAAAGAGGAAGTCAGTTGAAGAAGTTGTATTGCAGAGGAGGCATTGGGATTGTCAAGAGGGATGTTAAAGTCGCCAAGAATGAGGGCAGGGGTGTCTGAGGAAAGGAAATAAGGAAGCCAGGCAGCAAAGTGATCTAAAAATTGAGTTGGGGAGCTAGGGGGGCGGTATATGACTGCAACATGTATAGAGAGGGGAGAGAATAACCGAATCATGTGTGCTTCAAATGAAGAAAATGTGAGTGAAGAGAAGGGCTGTATTTGTTGGAAGGTGCAACAAGAGGAAAGTAAAATACCGACACCACCTCCTTGTCTATTGCCAGACCTAGGAGTGTGGCTGAAATGGAGACCCCCATGTGACAGTGCAGCAGTGGATGCTGTGTCTGAAGCAGAGAGCCAGGTTTCTGTAAGAGCCAGAAGGTTAAGAGAGTGGGAGATAAAGAGATCATGGATAGAAGTGAGCTTGTTGCAAACAGAGCGAGAGTTCCAGAGTGCATAAGTGAAGGGGGAGGGGTTTTTAGATGTAAGAGGAATGCGATTAAGGTTACCAGAGTTTAGTTTATGAAGTCTATTGAAAGGCACACAAGGATGTGAAAGGTTAGGAGGTTGTGAGGGACCAGGGTTAGGGGAGATGTCGCCAGCAGCTAGTATGAGCAAGAGGGAGAGTGACATGAGATGAGAAGCAGATTTGCAGTAATGAGACTGTTGTTTGGCTGAAGTGCAGGGGGGAGAGAGAGTATTTAGGAATAGGTAGAGTTCATGAGTACAAAAGTAAGGTGAGTATAAGAGAGATGGGCTAATGAACAGTGCAGGTGGAGAGGGAGAAGGAGTAAGTGAGTAATGTAGTTTGTTATAGAGACAAGAGGTAGCAAAAAGGAATATGAAGACCGCGAGGATATTCATTTTGATGAGGTTAATTCTACCTAGCCATGATATATGTTTTCTCATCCAAGAGGAGAGTTCTGTCATTATGGCTGAAAGAAGTGGTTTGTAATTGAAGTTGAAAAGGTCGTCTGTGTTGAGGGTTAAATTTATCCCTAAATGTTTGAGAGAGAGTTGTTGCCATTTAAATATGCATATATTCTCAACTTTATGTTCTTCAGTGGGGGGGGAGATTAATATTTAAAATTTTGGATTTATTTTTATTGATTAGAAAAATTGACATGTGACCAAAGTCATCCAGCTGTTGTACAATATGAGGTATAGTAGGGGGTTAGTAATACAAATAAGTTTTCTGCATATAACATTTTATGGTGTGTGTTTGTTATCGTCAGACCTGTAACATTGGGACGATTCTGAATTTTTAGGGCAAGCACTTCGATCACACAGGCAAAAAGTAGCGGGGATAGGGGTCAGCCCTGTCTAGTACCGTTTGGGATACTGAAGTGAGCTGATAACGAACCGTTTACCCGCACGCAGGCTGAGGGAGATGAGTACATTGCAAAAGTTTTAGTTATGAATTCGGGTCCCATTTCCATTCTGAGAAGCACATCTTTCAGAAACTGCCAACTGACGCGGTCAAATGCTTTTTCCGCTTCAGTTGACAGAACTAGAAGGGGGATGTGGTGAGTTGTGACGTAATCAATTAGATGAATAGCTTGAGCCGTGTTGTCTTTTGCCATCCTAGAAGGGACAAATCCAACTTGATCTCTGTGGATTAAGTTTTGGAGGATAGAGTTTAACCGGTTACCTAGGAGTTTGGCAAATATCTTGAGATCAGTATTTAATAGGGAAATTGGTCTGTAGTTTTCTACGTGTGAAGGATCTTTACCCGGTTTAAGGATAATGGAAATATGTGCTTCCAGTGCTTGGTTAGAGGATTGTTATTTGTTTTACCTGCGTTCCTTACATTTTAGACTGAACTTTGTTTTTGTTTTATATTCATGTGAAGTTTGAACTTCAGTTTTCAGAAACCCAACCCTGACACATTCTACACAGTGATTGCTTGATCAGTATAGTAGCTCATCTACAGTAGACCCTTTGACATCTACATTATGATGGTTGAAGAATTATGTGGCGAAGATCACACTTCTGCTTTGCAGAGTTCTTTTACTGAGATAGAAGCTTCTATAGCCCAGGAAGAAGATACTGCTCTTGTAGAGTCCCAGGGGAATTTGAGTTTTTATAAGTTGATAAACCAGAGTAATACACAGGACTATACATAGAGATATTCTCTTCTAAGATCTTAAAGGAACATGAAACTCATTTTTTTTCCTTTTATTTTTCAGATAGAAAATACAATTTTAAACAACTTTCGAATTTACTTCTATTGCCTAATTTAAGGGACACTAAACCCAATTTTTTTCTTTAATGATTCAGATAGAGCATGGCATTTTAAGCAACTTTCTAATTTACTCCTGATATCAATTTTTCTTCGTTCTCTTGCTATCTTTATTTAAAAAGCAGGAATGTAAAGCTTAAGAGCCGGACCATTTTTAGTTCAGAAACTGGGTTATGTATGCTTATTGGTTTGCTAAATGTAGCCACCAATAAGCAAGCACTATCCAGGGTGCTGAACCTAACATGGGCTGTCTCCTAAGCTTTAAATTCCTGCTTTATAAATAAAGATAGCAAGAGAACAAAGAAAAATTGATAGTAGGAGTAGATTAGAAAGATGCTTAAAATCGCATGCTCTATCTGACTCATGAAAGAAAACATTTGGGTTTAGTATCCCTTTACTTACTTTTCTTGGTATCCTTAGTTGAAGGTGCAACAATGCATTATTGGGAGCTTGCTGAACACATTGAGTGAGTCAATGAGAAGAGGCCTTTATATGCAGTCACCAATCAGCAGCTGGCTACCAGTAGCACATTGCAGCTCCTGAGTTTACCTTACTATGATTTTCAACAGAGGATACCAAGAGAACAAAGTAAATTAAATAATAGAAGTAAACTGAAAAGTTGTTAATTGCATATTCTATCATACAAGTTTCATTTTAACTTTACTGTCCCTTTAAGTAATTACTAATATACAATCAGTTTTCCTCTATTTGATAGTGTGTTTTAGGTATATGTGCTGGCATTGCACCATAGTCATCACATTCAGTACATATATACAGCTACAGTATGTTAGAATACAAATATCTTATGACATGGGATTCTGATACTTCTTTGTATAAGTATTATTAGAATAACTCCAGTAACATTCATGATGATATATTATTATTATTATCAGGTATTTGTAGAGCGCCAACAGATTCCGCAGCGCTATAAACATAGGCGGTATACAAGATATCATTTATAGGGATCAGATGGATAGAGGGCCCTACCGAGAGTTAAACTGTTGTAGTCGGCTCTTGTGAAGGCAATCTACAAACAGCTGGGCTCATAGGCTTACATTCTAAGGGATATTTCATTATTATATTAGTTATGTTTCAGTTCCATAAAACTGCTTGTTTGAAATGGGAATAACATTACAAAGACATAACACTGCATATTATTATTGCACTTAACCCTTACACATAACCATGATTAACCCTTGCACATATTACATAGTAAAAGTCCTGCGGCCACCATGCTGCCTGGCGGCACTGAGTAGGAGATATCTGGTGATTACCAGATACATTGGTATGCCCCTCCTAATTGGACATATGTCGACCCTAGACCTCTTTTTGGTGAAGTGATATAGTTGCACCGCCCCTGACAAGGCCCACATAAGGCAAACATACATTAGGGGTTTTCTGTATAGATTTTTAAAGGGACATACACCCCAAAATTAGCTTGAATGAAGTAAATTTGATAACAAACGTAAATTTGATTATTTTTTTTTAAATTGCAATTTCTATCCAAATCATAAAATAATATTTTTTTAATTTTATGTTCCTTTAAGAGGATTGCTTGGTCTTATGACTGTTGCTGAATATATATTAGAATTAAATGGATAGCAGCTCTAGAAGACTGATGGCAATTTAGACCCCTTCTCAGACTATATTCCTTGACAATACTGACCTCTTTTGGTTGCACCCTGTCTTGGCATGCTTAAGTAATGATCTCCCAGTGGAGTTCTGCCAGCCTGTTTGAAGGTTTTGAATGTTTGATGCAGTAGTGGACCTACTCAACAGAGGGCCCTGGTGCAAGATTTTTCTGGGGGCCCCCAAAGGTAACTCAGTAGAAAGCAAAAACTAAATTTATGCTTACCTGATAAATTGATTTCTTCTATGGTAAGACGAGTCCACGGATTCATCCATTACTTGTGGGATATTATCCTTCCCTACAGGAAGTGGCAAAGAGCACCACAGCAGAGCTGTCTATATAACTCCTCCCTTAGCTCCACCCCCCAGTCATTCGACCGAAGGTACAGGAAGAAAAAGGAGAAACTACAAGGTGCAGAGGTGACTGAGTTTAAATAAAAAAATATAATCTGTCTTAAAATGACAGGGCGGGCCATGGACTCATCTTACCATAGAAGAAATCAATTTATCAGGTAAGCATAAATTTAGTTTTCTTTTATAAAGGTAAGACGATTCATCCATTACTTGTGGGATACAATACCAAAGCTACAGGACACGGATGAACGGGAGGGACAAGACAGATGGTTAAACAGAAGGCACCACTGCTTGAAGAACTTTTCTCCCAAAAACAGCCTCCGAAGAAGCAAAGGTATCAAATTTGTAAAATTTGGAAAAGGTATGAAGCGAAGACCAAGTCGCAGCCTTACAAATCTGTTCAACAGAAGCATCATTTTTAAAAGCCCATGTGGAAGCCACCGCTCTAGTAGAGTGAGCTGTAATTCTTTCAGGAGGCTGCTGTCCAGCAGTCTCGTATGCCAAACGGATGATGCTTTTTAACCAAAAGGCAAGAGAGGTAGCCATAGCTTTTTGACCTCTATGTTTTCCAGAATAGGCAACAAACAAAGAAGATGTTTGACGAAAATCTTTGGTCGCTTGCAAGTAAAACTTTAAAGCACGAACCACGTCCAAGTTGTGCAATAGACGCTCCTTCTTAGAGGAAGGATTAGGACACAGAGAAGGAACAACAATTTCCTGATTAATATTATTATTAGAAACAGCCTTAGGAAGGAATCCAGGTTTGGTACGCAGAACCACCTTATCAGCATGGAAAACAAGATAAGGCGAGTCGCATTGCAATGCAGATAGTTCAGAAACTCTTTGAGCCGAAGAGATAGCAACTAAAAACAGAACTTTCCAAGATAGAAGCTTAATATCTATGAAATGCATAGGTTCAAACGGAACCCCTTGAAGAACTTTAAGAACTAAATTCAAACTCCATGGCGGAGCAACAGGTTTAAACACAGGCTTGATTCTAACTAAAGCCTAACAGAACGACTGAACGTCTGGAACATCTGCCAGACGTTTGTGCAGTAGAATTGATAAACCAGATATCTGTCCCTTTAAGGAACTAGCTGATAGCCCCTTCTCCAATCCTTCTTGGAGAAAGGACAAAATCCTAGGAATCCTGATCTTACTCCATGAGTAGCCTTTGGATTCGCACCAATAAAGATATTTACGCCATATCTTATGGTAAATTTTCCTGGTGACAGGCTTTCGAGCCTGAATCAAGGTATCTATGACCGACTCAGAGAACCCCCGCTTGGATAAGATCAAGCGTTCAATCTCCAAGCAGTCAGTCGCAGAGAAACTAGATTTGGATGCCGGAACGGACCTTGAATCAGAAGGTCCTGTCTCAGTGGCAGAGTCCATGGTGGAAGAGATGACATGTCCACCAGGTCTGCATACCAAGTCCTGCATGGCCACGCAGGTGCTATCAAAATCACTGAAGCTCTCTCCTGTTTGATTCTGGCAATCAAATGAGGAAGCAGAGGAAATGGTGGAAACACATAAGCCAGGTTGAACGACCAGGGTACTGCCAGAGAAATTAAAAACTAATATTTTATCACCTCTTTCACTTTACCCTTCCTAGTACTTAGAGTAGGCAAAGAGAATGACTGGGGGTGGAGCTAAGGGATGAGCTATATAGACAGCTCTGCTGTGGTGCTCTTTGCCACTTCCTGTAGGGAAGGATAATATCCCACAAGTAATGGATGAATCCGTGGACTCGTCTTACCTTTATAGAAGAAAGTATTAATATACATTCTGCTCTGTATAATGATTTTGAGGATAGATAGACATACAGACAAATGGATCGATCGACAGATGGACCTACAACCTGCCCTGCATTAGGATTGTGAACATTCTGCACATAACTATGTATAGACTGGCTATTATGGGCCCCCTCCAGCTCTTGGGCCCTGGTGCGACTGCACCTGCTGCACCAATGGTAGTTCCACGCCTGGTTTGATGTACGTGTTCTGGGGCATATTCTAGATAAGTTTCATCCTCCATCTGACCAAGAGAAATATTGGAATTAAGGAGGCAACTTTTTCCAGTAATTACAATCAAAACCTCACCGCCTGGTGGTTGTGTGTTTTAAAAACAATAAGGCACTGCAGAAACTTTATATTTTTACATTGGACATGAATACTCTATTACTGGAAGTCTGAAATTCTGCTTCAAGAAACACATCCATATTTATGTTTAAAACAAATTGACTTTATTCCTGATTTATTAGCTAGCTACAACCATGTCTCCATTTTGAATTAAATAGTAGTGAAAGATTTTGAGACAATGTTCTCTGATTCTTGAAATAAGGGTGATCGGTATATTTAGTTTCACAAACTGGTAGTGGTGGTTTTCTATACAAAATCTTGTCTTTATGAATATTATCATCCTTTTGGGCACATACCATCAGGAAGGTTTGCTACCCCATCATATAATTTGGATATTTTATTAGGAACTATTTTACCTCTGCCCATTCTATTCAGATTACATTTCAATGTGTGTGTGTTATCTGGAGAGGCATACCAGCTATTTCCAACATGTGTAGAAGGCACAGGCTCTTAAATATTTGCTGTATCTATAATATTAAATTGGACATCATAATATAGATATAATATAGATATGTGAAATGTTGAGGGGGTCTCTTGGAAAAGAAGCAGCATTATTTAACATCAGTCCTGCACACTTGCCAAATCATATTCAGAGTTACATCCAAATATTTGTCATATAGATTTTAACATCCTGGGCATAAGATTGTATAAATGATTGGCCAAGGGAGAAAGCATACTCCCTAAGTGCCAAAATGGGAAAGTCAAAGACTGAAAACAAAACTGAGAGCATTAAATTCTAATTTGAAATAAATGTATAGGTAACGTACGTAATGTACATAGTGAATTCATTATTATGATATTTGGCCATCCAGATCTACATGTAGAGAAATAGATTTTACTTACTATCATCAATGTCTAATGCAGGGCTCAACAGATCTCCATGTTCTTATGGTGACTGATAATCAGAAATTTCCATCAGGTTGAGTGGCCAACATTACTCCCCTTACCCTCTCCATCCTCAAACTTCTCTCCTGATCTTACCCTTTCATAGTTCCCATTCTATTACTGCTCTACTACACCGTTTGATGCATCTCCTCCATCTCTGCAGAGTGTGTTAGCATGCATTTCATACGTGTTTAGGGTTAAACTGGCTCAGTGTTAGTGTGGCAGCCAGGCCCACTATGGGAACATGGATCCGTTTTCAGGTCTTGTTTTGGCCACAACGTTGCTTGCTGGACAAATGCATCTCTACTGAGGTTTAATGATATTGACTACTATTCTTTGTGATAGTTGCAGTTCATATATTACTCATAGTGTTCTCTGTTATTGGCAGCTAAAGGGGTACATTCTGGTCAACAGGTCACCTCTGCTATAGAAATAGTATGAAAGAAAGAAATACTGCATATTTTCAACTAAACTTCAAAAAATTTATGGTAAAATTCAGTTACACAAATTGATATAAAATACCATCAAATGTAAAAGTCTCCAATGTATTAACCCATTAAGAATAATTTAACTGAGTATTATAATGAAAGTTATGTCCCAATTGATTATCAGTATATTTTATAGCTGCAAAATGTACCCAATTATGTAATAAATTCTGTACAGTCAGCTTCTTTATAAATTCACCAGGGGTACCCATGAAACACTGCAAATTAAAAAAAATCACTGCCACATAATAGAGTGGCACCATGGGCATCCACAGACATTTCTCCAGGGGGGGGATGTGAAATATGCTCAGACAATATTATTTTTATATATATATATACTGTATATATATATATATATATATATATATATATATATATATATATATATATATATATATATATATATATATATATATATATATATATATATACACAGTGTATATATATATATATATATATATATATATATATATATATATATATATACACACACATATATACACATACATTTGAATGATCCCAAAATACTACTAGTCTTAGTTTACTAGTACATTATACATTTTGGAGTCACTGTATGCTAAACTTTAACCCCTTAGTGACCAGACCACTTTTCCATTTTCTGACTGTTTTTGGACCAGGGCTATTTTTACATTTCTGTGGTGTTTGTGTTTAGCTGTATTTTCCTCTTACTCATTTACTGTACCCACACATATTATATACCGTTTTTCTCGCCATTAAATGGATTATGTATTATGCCCAGCAGTGAAGGGGTTAATTAGGGAGATTGTAGGGAGCTTGTAGGGTTAATTTTAGCTTTAGTGCAGTGTAGTAGACAACCCAACGTATTGAACTAGGCCATTTTGGTATATTTCATGCCGCCATTTCACCGCCAAATGCGATTAAATAAAAAAATTATTTATAAACAGCGCAATCATGGCACAAATGGTTGTAAATGCTTCTCTGGGATCCCTTTTGTTCAGAAATAGCAGACATGTATGGCTTTGGCATTGCTTTTTGGTAATTAGAAGGCTGCTAAATTCTGCTGCGCACCACACTTGTATATTTCCCAGCAGTTAAGGAGTTAATTAGGTAGCTTGCAGGGTTAATTTTAGCTTCAGTGTAGAGATCAGCCTCCCACCTGACACATCCCACCCCCTGATCCCTCCCTGACCCCCCTCAAACAACCCCCTCTCTTCTCTCCCCCACCTCACAATTGTCACTGCCATCTTAAGTACTGGCAGAAGGTCTGCCTGTACTAAAATAAAAGCCATTTTACAAAAAAATGCAGTGTTGGATCCCCCCTCAGCCCCCAACCTCCCTGATTCCCCCTAAACAGCTTTCTAACCCTCCCCCCTCTAGCTAGTAGCCGTCATCTTGGGTACTGGCAGCTGTCTGCTGGTACCCAGATTGTTATAAAAATACCCATATTTATAAATAAATAAATAAACAATTTTCTGTAGTGTAGCTGCCCCCCCTCATATCCCTACCCCCTCCCCCTCCCAGATCCCTTTCCAAATATTTATTTGTCCCCCTCTCCCGCTTAGATTTTTCTGTAGTGTAGCAGTCCAGGTCCCACCCGCTCCCGAGCGCTCTCGTGCACCCACGCGCGCACCCGCCCTCCGCTCCCGGCACTTGGAAGGAAGTAGACCAGCGATGGGCCGTCCATCCTTCTCCCTGCTACAGCTCCCACCCACCAACAATCGGCACCATCGCTGGCCGATGCAAAGAGGGCCACAGAGTGGTAAAAAGGGTATTGCAGTGATGCCTCAATATCGATCATGATCGCTTCCAGAGCTTCAAACCCCAGAGGACGTGTCAGGCACGTCCTTGTTCGCTAACTGACATCCCAATGAGGACGTGCCTGACACGTCCTTGGTCATTAAGGAGTTAATACACTTTAATAAAAAAAAATTAGGTGTAATAAAATAAATGTTTTTCTCTAGACTCCTAAATTATAAATGAAAATAGAAGGAGCATATAGTGCACATAAACATCAAAATGCACACTCCCAGAGACAGACACAGTTAGTCTTACCTTTTAACAAACAATTTTCTTTTGCAGTGAATGGCACTGAGAGGGAGGGGAATAAATAAGGTAAAGGAGAAGGATCAGTGATGTTGGTAATAAAAGAGGCATTGCTACTGCAAGCCTGCCTGTGATACAGAGATATCAGTGAGTTAAAGGGACAGTCTGCACCAGAATTGTAATTGTTTAATTACCCCATTAACGACCGAGGACGTGCAGGGTACGTCCTCTAAAAAAAATACCCTTAACGACCAAGGACGTACCCTGCACAGCTGCCAGTACCCAAGATGGCCCCCAGTAAGGCAGAGGGGGACGGTTAGAGAGCTGTTGGGGGGGGTCAGGGAGGTTGGGGGCTATGGGGAGATTCTACAAAGCAGCATATGTAAATATGCCCCCCAAAAAAGAAAAAAAAAATACCTTTTATTTTAGTACTGGCAGACTTTCTGCCAGTACTTAAGATGGCGGGGACAATTGTGGGGTGGGGGAGGGAAGGAAGCTATTTGGGAGGGATCAGGAGGTGTGATGTGTCAGGTGGGAGGCTGATCTCTACTCTAAAGCTAAAATTAACCCTTCAAGCTCCCTGCAAACTACCTAATTAACCCCTTCACTGCTAGCCATAACACATATGTGATGCGCAGCAGCATTTAGCGGCCTTCTAATTACCAAAAAGCAACGCCAAAGTCATATATGTCTGCTATTTCTGAACAAAGGGGATCCCAGAGAAGCATTTACAACCATTTGTGCCATAATTGCACAAGCTGTTTGTAAATAATTTCAGTGAGAAACCTAAAATTGTGAAAAAATTAAAGTTTTTTTTTATTTGATCGCATTTGCCGGTGAAATGGTGGCATGAAATATACCAAAATGGGCCTAGATCAATACTTGGGGTTCTCTACTACACTACACTAAAGCTAAAATTAACCCTAAAAGCTCCCTACATGCTCCCTAATTAACCCCTTCACTGCTGGGCATAATACACGTGTGATGCGCAGTGGCATTTAGCAGTCTTCTAATTACCAAAAAGCAAAGCCAAAGCCATATATCTCTGCTATTTATGAACAAAGGGGATCCAAGAGAAGCATTTACAACCATTTATTTCATAATTGTATAAGTTGTTTGTAAATAATTTCAGTGAGAAACTTTAAGTTTGTGAAAAAATTTGTGAGAAAGTGAACAATTTTTTTTATTTGATCGCATTTGGCGGTGAAATGGTGGCATGAAATATACTAAAATGGGATCAATACTTTGGGATGTCTTCTAAAAAAAAATATACACATGTCAATGGATATTCAGGGATTCCTGAAAGATATCAGTGTCCCAACGTAACTAGCGCTAATTTTGAAAAAAAAAAGTGGTTTGGAAATAGCAAAGTGCTACTTGTATTTATGGCCCTATAACTTGCAAAAAAAGCAAAGAACATGTTAACATTGGGTATTTCTAAACTCAGGACAAAATTTAGAAACTATTTAGCCTGGGTGTTTTTTGGTGGTTGTAGATGTGTAACAGATTTTGGGGGTCAAAGTTAGAAAAGGTGTGGGTTTTTTTCCATTTTTCCTCATATTTTATAAAAAAATTTATAGTAAATTATAAGATATGATGAAAATAATGGTATCTTTAGAAAGTCTATTTAATGGCGAGAAAAATGGTATATAATATGTGTGGGTAGAGTAAATGAGTAAGAGGAAAATTACAGCTAAACACAAACACAGCAAAAATGTAAAAATAGCCTTGGTCCCAAACCCCTTAATGACCACAGCACTTTTCCATTTTCTGTCCGTTTGGGACCAAGGCTATTTTTACATTTCTGCTGTGTTTGTGTTTATCTGTAATTTTCCTCTTACTCATTTACTGTACCCACACATATTATATACTGTTTTTCTCGCCATTAAATGGACTTTCTAAAGATACCATTATTTTCATCATATCTTATAATTTAAGTAAGTTATAGGGCCATAAATACAAGTAGCACTTTGCTATTACCAAACCATTATTTTTCAAAATTAGCGCTAGTTACATTGGAACACTAATATCTTTCAGGAATCTCTGAATATCCATTGACATGTGTATATTTTTTTTTTTAGTAGACATCCCAAAGTATTCATCTAGGCCCATTTTGGTATATTTCATGCCACCATTTCACCGCCAAATGCGATTAAATACAAAAAATCGTTCACTTTTTTACTAATTTTTTCACAAACTTTTGGTTTCTCACTGAAATTATTTACAAACAGCTTGTGCAATTATGGCTTAAATGGTTGTAAATGCTTCTCTGGGATCCCCTTTGTTCAGAAATAGCAGACATATATGGCTTTGGTGTTGCTTTTTAGTAATTAGAAGGCTGCTAAATGCCACTGCGCACTACACGTGTATTATGCCCAGCAGTGAAGGGGTTAATTATGGAGCATGTAGGGAGCTTTTAGGGATACTTTTAGCTTTAGTGTAGTGTAGTAGACAACCCCAAGTATTGATCTAGGCCAATTTTGGTATATTTCATGCCACCATTTCACCGCCAAATGCGATCAAATAAAAAAAAACGTTACATTTTTCACAATTTTAGGTTTCTCACTGAAATCATTTACAAACAGCTTGTGCAATTATGGCACAAATGGTTGTAAATGCTTCTCTGGGATCCCCTTTGTTCAGAAATAGCAGACATATATGGCTTTGGTGTTGCTTTTTGGTAATTAGAAGGCCGCCAAATGCCGCTGCATTTCACACGTGTATTATGGCTAGCAGTGAAGGGGTTAATGCAGTGAAGGGGTTAATTATGTAGCTTGCAGGGTTAATTTTAGCTTTAGTGTAGAGCTCAGCCTCCCACCTGAAACATGAGACCCCCTGATTCCTCCCAAACAGTTCTCTTCCCTCCCCCACCCCACAATTGTCCCCGCCATCTTAAGTACTGGCAGAAACTCTGCCAGTACTAAAATAAAAGCTATACTTGGGCTTTTTTTTGGTTTGTTTTTTTGGCATATTTACATATGCTGCTGTGTAGGATCCCCCCTTAGTCCCCAACCTCACTGATCCCCCACCAAACAGCTCTCTAACCCTCCCCCTCTGCCTTAATGGGCGCCATCTTGGGTACTGGCAGCTGTCTGCCAGTACACAGTTTAGTAACAAATGTGCCTTTTTTTTTAAAAAATGCCCTTTTCTGTAGTGTAGCTTCCCCCCCCCCCCCAAGACCAACCCCCCACCCCTTCCAGATCCCTTAGCTGTTATTTATAACTTTAAATACTTTTTTTTTTAGCTTTTACCAGCTTTATTTTTCTGTAGTGTAGCGGTTCCCTCCTGCTCCCGCCCCGTGCACGCGCCCGCCCCCGCCACCCCCCGTGCACGCGCGCGCTCCCGTATGCGCTCCCGACGGTTCCGCCCCCGATCCCGCCCCCCTTCCCTCCACTCGGCACATCGATGGCCGCCCACCCGCCTCCCAGACTTGCTCCCACCCACCAACGATACCGGCCACCGATGTCCGGTGCAGAGAGGGCCACAGAGTGGCTCTCTCTGCATCGGATGGCCAAGGGGGGTTATTGCAGGATGCCTCGATATCGAGGCATCACTGCAATAACCGGAAAGCAGCTGGAAGCGAGCAGGATCGCTTCCAGCTGCTTTCCAGACCAAGGACGTACGCCACACGTCCTCGGTCATTAACTGTATTTTTTTTGAGGACGTGTGGCGTACGTCCTTGGTCATTAAGGGGTTAAAGGGGCACTGAACCCATTTTTTTTTCTTTTGTGATTCAGATAGAGCATGCAATTTTAAGCAACTTTCTAATTTACTCCTATTATCACATTTTATTCATTCTCTTGGTATCTTTATTTGAAAAGCAAGAATGTAAGTTTAGATGCCAGCCCATTTTTGGTGAACAAACTTGGGTTTTCTTGCTGATTGGTGGCTAAATGCACCCACCAATAAACAAGCGCTGTCCAGGGTTCTAAACCAAAAATTGTCTGGCTCCTTAGCTTAGATGTCCTCTTTTTCAAATAAAGATAGCAAGAAAACAAAGAAAAATTGATAATAGGAGTAAATTAGAAAGTTGCTTAAAATTGTATGCTCTATCTGAATCATGAAATAATTTTTTGGGTTCAGTGTCCCTTTAAAAAGATAGATAATCCTTTTATTCCCTAGTTTTGCATAACCCACACGGTTATGTTAATACACTTTTTACTTCTGTGATTACCTTGTATCTAAGCCTCTGCAGAGTCAGACTGCGCCCTTATCTCAGTTCTTTTGACAGACTTGCATTTTAGCTAATCAGTGCTGACTAAATAACTCCACGAGAGTGAGTACAATGTTATCAATATGGTACACATGAACTAGTGCTTTTTAGCTGTGAAAAACTGTCAAAATGCATTGAGATAAGAGGCGGCCTTCAAGGTCTTAGAAATTAGCATATGAGCCTACCCTAGGTTTAGCTTTTAACTAAGAATACCAAGAGAACAAAGCAAATTTGATGATAAATGTAAATTGGAAAGTTGTTTAAAATTGCATGTCCTATTTAATTTTGACTAGACTGTCTCTTTAACCGCTATGGAAATATTGAACTGTTTTACACCCACCGACTTCCAGTGATATAGACTTAGCAATGAGTTTTCCACTATAGCCGTAGAGAACAGTTTTACACCCTTGACTGCTGGGAAAACACATAGATAAAAAAAAATATAAAGATAATTTTAAAAATATTTTCAAATTATATAAGCCTTCTAGCTTGACAATGGAAGCAAAACAGATGTACCCTTTTGAATTACCCTTGTAGCAGTTTATAAAATGATGTGGGTTTTTTTGTTTTGTTTTTTAATGCCCACATCCGCACACTCTATGTAGTTTTCTGCTTTTACACAGGTGTTGACAGGTAGGTACATATGCTCTGTGCAGTAAACACACCTACCAATCAGCAGCTAATAATGCCTATTAAATATTTAAAAAGGCTAAAGTAGCATTTTAATTTTAAAATATTTAATATGGAACAGGTCCTCATCAAATCTTTCTAGTAGTAACTGGGTTAAAAAAGGTCTTCAGATATAAGAATTGTCCTCAGATCCAGATAAAAAATATTGCTATTCTTTTATATTACTCATAGTCAACAGACAAAAGCTATTCAGGCACAACCACCACAGAAAAAAAAGTATAAGTGTCAAATTCTGAATTTGAAACATATATGAAAATATAACTCACATGGAACTATGGCAACTATATACAATTCACTAAATAAGCCATACCAAGCAGATAGATACCTTCTTAAATAAATGCAATTTCTCATATCACCCTCCTCCCCACACATCTGCCAGAATAGAGTAATTTCTGTAAATTTACTTACAGGAAAGACTCTAGCTTGCTGTTGTGGCTGGTGAAGGTGTTTTTAGCTGAAAGATGTGGTCATCAGTGGAGGTTGCTGCCCAGCATGCAATGAACAAGCAATCCCTCACTTTAAGAGCCTGCACTGTGCTTCTAAAGTTCACAGTCTCTGGCTGTGTGTGAGGGGAGGAAGCTGCTGTCAAGAGGGAGGGAAACAATACATGCTGGGAATTGGAGTCCAAAACTGCATTTACACAATACTAAGAATCAAATGGTGAACTATAAATTTCAGAATGCTTTGTAACTCCCAGAATACTGTGCTTCCTCCTCTAAAACTGAATTACATTAAGATGATTAAAAGACATAGAAACAGACATTCTATTTCATTTTTGTTTCTGCAGTTTTACTCCAGGTGGGGAGGAAAATTCAGAGGAGGCAGATGTCCCCTCTTGCCCCCCTTCTAGGCGCTCATGAGTGGCACTAAAACTATACAACAGTCTGTGCAAAGCAGATTTAATACCAAACCAGCATGGATACTCAGGATGATAACTCTGGTACTATCCTTGCTTTCATCTCACTTAACATGTAGCGCGCGTATTACGAGTTGAAAGTAAATGTCTCTCTCTCTCTGTGTGTGTGTGTGTGTGCTACTAGTGTAAGTTTCCTGCTATGTGTAGGTGTGTGTCTCTCTCTCTTTCTCATCTCTCGTGAAACTTTCCTGTTGTGTGTGTAGGTGTGTGTGTGCTAATAGTGTAAGTTTCCTGTTTGTAGGACTGTGCTACTAGTGTAAGTTTTTTGTTTTGTGGGTTAAAAACATACGGTTAGATTACGAGTTTGGCGTTAGAGGCTATGTGGTGCTAACGAGCAGTTTATGCTCACCGCTCACTTACAGACAGCGCTGGTATTACGGGTTTTTACAAACCCGGCGTTAATTGCAAAAAAGTGATCATAGAGCAAAATTTTGCTCCACATCTCACCTCAATACCAGCACTGCTTACGTTAGCGGTGAGCTGGCTGAACGTACTCGTGCACAATTTCCCCATAGGAATCAATGGGGGAGAGCCGGCTGAAAAAAACCCTAACACCTGCAAAAAAGCAGCGTTTAGCTCCTAACGCAGCCCCATTGATTCCTATGAGGAAAATACATTTATGTCTACACCTAACACCCTAACATGAACCCCGAGTCTAAACACCCCTAATCTTATGCTTATTAACCCCTAATCTGACATCCCTGACATCACCGACACCTGCATTATATTGATTAACCCCTAATCTTCCACACCCAACACCGCCGCCACCTACATTATACTTATGGGGGGGATTTGTACTTTTTTTACAGGTAAAAGAGCTGATTACTTTGGGGCAATACCCCACAAAAGGCCCTTTTAAGGGCTATTTGTAATCTAGTGTAGGGTAGGGCTTTTTTATTTTGGGGGGCTTTTTTATTTTGTTAGGGGGATTAGATTAGGTGTAATTAGTTTTAAAATCTTGTAATTTGTTTATTATTTTCTGTAATTTAGTGTTTGGTTTTTTTTTGTACTTTAGATAATTTTATGTATTTGTATTTAATTGTATTTAATTTAGGGAATTAATTTAATTATAGTGTAGTGTTAGGTGTAATTGTAACTTAGGTTAGGTTTTATTTTACAGGTAAATTTGTCTTTATTTTAACTAGGTAGTTATTAAATAGTTAATAACTATTTAATAACTATTGTACCTAGTTAAAATAAATACAAACTTGCCTGTAAAATAAAAATAAACCCTAAGCTAGCTACAACGTAACTATTAGTTATATTGTAGCTAGCTTAGGGTTTATTTTATAGGTAAGTATTTAGTTTTAAATAGGAATTTTTTAGGTAATAATAGTAATGTTATTTAGATTTATTTAAATTATATTTAAGTTAGGAGGTGTTAGGGCTAGGGTTAGACTTAGGTTTAGGGGTTAATACATTTAGTATAGTGGTGGTGATGTTGGGGTGGCAGATCAGGGGTTAATAAATGTAGGTAGGTGGCGGTGATGTTAGGAACGGCAGATTAGAGGTTAATAAAATTTAACTAGTGTTTGCGAGGCAGGAGTGTGCGGCGGTTTAGGGGTTAATATATTTCTTATAGTGGTGGCAATGTCAGGTTTGGCAGATTAGGGGTTAAAATTTTTATTATAGTGTTTGCGATGTTGTAGGGCCTCGGTTTAGGGGTTAATAGGTAGTTTATGGGTGTTAGTGTACTTTTTAGCACTTTAGTTAAGAGTTTTATGCTATGGTATTGTAGTGTAAAACTCTTAACTACTGACTTTTAAATGCGGTACCAGTCTTGACAAGAGAGGGTCTACCACGTACTTTTTGTCAGACTCGTAATACCGGCACTATGCAAGTCCCATTGAAAATATAGGATACGCAAATGACATAAGTGGATTTGCGGTATTTCCAAGTCTGGCTAAAAAAGCGAGTGGTACAACTGTAATGTCTGTAATGCACTGATTTATAATAACAAGAAATTTTTAGGATGTTCCATTAACCCATTTGATGTGCAAGACAAGCTATTAGGTAAATGACACCTTTATTGTCACAATGTATCAAGTCATTAACCTTAAATACCTCACTCGTGACCCTAGATTAAAAGGTATCTATCTTTTTACCATGTTTACATTTATAGGTTCTTCTAATAAATGTAAAGCATATAAACATGGTTTATACCTAATTAAGTTTGGCTGTGGGCTACAATACATTGGACAAACCTCTAGGAAATTTAAAGACAGGATTTTAAAGAACACCATGATAGTAATGATACCAGTTTTAAATATATGAGCTTGTGCAAGGTGTCTAAACATTGGAGAGGAAGTAGTTTGGAGAAAATACTCCTCCTAGTTGAATCCAAGTGGATTTTCCTATTGGATTGTATTTATCCTAATGGTCTCGAAGCTAATTTTGAAGTAGTCCATTTATTTTGATATTCCCATAAAAATATATTGTCCATAGCACTAGTATAAATATAAAAAGTCTTTATTTGACAAAAAGACTAGCAACATTTCATGATCAATATCACTTAATCATGCTATACCATTGTTGTGGGCTTTTTGTCAAATAAAGACTTTTTATATTTATACTAGTGCTGTGGACAATATATTTTTATGGACTGATATTAGTGGAACGGGCAGTTTCCACAGTCTACACAAGCACAGTGTTATTTCCAGTAGCTGTTCCATTTCCAAAGGAATATTTTGATATTCCCAATATATTTTTTTAAAAAGATTCACAAAGATTGTTCAATATTCTAAAGTAATTTACTTAAGAACATTATAATACTATTAGCTAAGATAAGTTTGTGTTAGGGAAACACCTAGATTATACCGGTACCTATGGTTTGTACTTATTTTTATTGTGTTTTCTAATAATTTTAGAATGATTACAAATACAGGTGTTTTGTTGGATTCTAATATGATACATAGAAATATACTTTATAAGATTCAAGATTTTAAATTATTTTATTGTATATATAAGCACTCTATATTATCTCTATGGTTTTAGATGTGTAACTATCCTTTGAGAATTCAATGACATCTTATACATATTTTATACACAATATGTATAAGATGTCATTGAATTCTCAAAGGAAAGTTACACATCTAAAACCATAAAGATAATATAGAGTGCTTACATATACTGTACAATAAAATAATTTAAAATCTTGAATCTTATAAATTATGTTATATGTATCATATTATAATCCAACGAACACCTGTATTTATAATCATTCTAAAATTATTAGAAAACACCATAAAAATAAGTACGAACCATACTAAATACACCAAACGTGTTAAAACACTTCGTTTTACATCTATGGTATTTGTAAAACTATAGCTGTTTGTCATATTTTTATATATTTTTTATAGTATATTGTTTATAATATTTTTTAATAATAATCATTGATATAATTTTTCATATTTTCATATATAATATCTCTCATATACAGTATGTACATTCTTAATAAGCAGAAGTCAAGAAGTACTTTACTTTATTAACATGTTCAAACTCAGAATCTCACATTACATTATTGATTTTGCCCACATTCAAAATGAAATGACGTGGCAAAACCAGAAGTGGCGCTTACGTGACGGGAAGAATACATATTTTTGGTGGGCAAATTGTGATTAATGTGATATTTTGATTGGAGGTTACTCTCTTTATATTCCATTATCGATCTAAGCTGGCCTAGTCTTGATAAAGGCCCTAATCAGGGCCAAAATGCTTTGACCATAACAGACATTTCCAGCTTGAGTTTTCCAATACTACCACTGTGGGAGTCCGGTAATCCCATAACGTTTAGGGCAAGGGCATTTATAACTTTGGTATTGCACATAGAAATAAAAATAGGGGATCATCACCTATTTTTTTCATACTTCTCATTTTTTTTTTTTTAAATATAATTTTTATTGCAGTTTACAATTACAGAAAGGAAAAAAAAAAAAAGGAGAAACATGAGCAAGGAACAGCATTCATGAAGCAGAGTAATACAATAATCAGAGTAGTCTACAAAAACCATATTGACAATATACAGACTCTTTTGTTTCTTACTCTGTAAAAAACCTAAACCTAAATTAGCCATACTTTGCTCTAAAAAAAAAAAAAAGGGAAAAAAAAAAAAGGGAGTACCTCCCTAGCTCTCTACCCCCATCCTCAGAAAAAATGTTGTCTCCAAAATTCGGGATATCTATCTGAGAGTATCAGTTGTAAAAAGTCCGGTGACTTACGAAAATATCCTAGTAGCTGTAGTTGGACCTCTCTAGGCTGGCCCATGATTACTTTGTCCCATTTTTGTAAATAGTTTTTTAATTTTTTTTCCTCGAATATTAGTGGATCATATTGTTCTATCACCATTTGGTGTTGAATATTACCTACCACAGACGCTATAGTAGGGGCATTCTTGTTCTTCCATACTTTTAAAATCAATTGTCTAACTAATAAAATTACAGTATTAATCAGGGATTTATTCAGAGTCTGGTCATGGACCAAAAAGAAGATAGATAGCGGGCTGAGCAATACCTTATCGGGCAAAAATCTATTTAGCCAGTATTCCACTTGTTTCCATAGTTTAGTGATTTTTGGACATGTATAAAAAGCATGGAATAGGTCAGCCAGGGGAAATTTGCATCTATAACATGCCATTTCCCCTTTCCATTTACCCATTCTGCTGGGGGTTAGGTAGGCTCTATTCAAGAGTTTCAGGTGTGATTCTCTTATTGCCATGTTATTAGAAAAGTTGTTTATCCTATTTAAGCTTATTTGGAAGAGGTCTGAATCAATTTCGGGAATGTCTAGTTTCCAAATACAGACAAGACTGTCTACCCTTGCCTCTGCCTCCTTAAGTATTAGTAGTCTATAGATGGGTGCAATGGAGTGATCCCCTCTAGAGAATCTTCTAATAATAGTATCCAATGGACCTAATTTCCAGCAGTCTCCTCCCGGAGTTTTCTGATTGTAATAAAAGTGTCTAATCTGTAGATATGCAAAGAAAGATCTCCTATCTAAGTTTAACTCGTTACTTAAGGATTCAAATGTTCTTATATGGTTGGAGACCGGATCTACCATTTGGATCAGGTAGTTCAGATTATCTGCTGACCATTTTCTAAAGGCCGCAGATGTACAGCCACTTTCAAATTCCGGATTTCCTCTGATAGGTAAGAATTTGGAGAGAGTATGATTTACCTCCAGAGACTTACAAATCTTATGCCATGCTATAATTACATTGTTTATTGTATATTTTAATGTAGGTTCTGGTAGCTTTATATGGTGGGAGACGTGTAACAGTGCTTTGAGAGCATAGGGAAATATTATGTTCTCCTCTATCTCCCTGCTAGTGACATAATTGGCTGTAGTTAGCCAGTCCAAGGCGATCCTAGCAAAACATGCCAGATTATAATTTACCAGGTTCGGAAAGGCGAATCCTCCCATATCTTTAGGATGCATTAATCTCGAAAGTGCAATTCGCGTTTTTTTTGGGAGCCCAGAGAAAGCGAGAGCAAGCTGAGTTAAATTTTTGTATGTCTCCCTTACGTATGAATGTAGGAATGTTTTGTATAACAAATAAAATTTTGGGAAGTGTTCGCATTTTAATTAGTGCTATCCTTGCTGAAAGTGTAAGGGGGAGTCTACTCCAATTCTGCATCTCGGCTAGACATTTCTTCCATATATATAGGAAAAATTTATATCATACCAATCTTCTGGATTTCTCAAGAGATTTATTCCTAGATATTTGATATATTTATCAGTTAATTTAAAGGGATTCTCTAGAAGACTATTTTTATTTTTAATTATCCATAGGATCTCAGATTTATTAAGATTTATTTTATACCCAGCAAATTTACTAAACTCTGCTAGAGTATCTACTAGAACTGGAATATTCTTGCTTGAGTTCCTTATGAAAAATAAAATGTCGTCAGCATATAGTGATAGTACCACCTTATACTGTTTGATCTTAATGCCCTCCAATATTTCTCTACTCTTGATAGCAAGGGGTTCAATAGCTAGATCAAACAGTAAGGGTGAAAGGGGACATCCCTGTCTTGTTCCTTTACAAAGAGTTATTGGGGGAGAGAGAATATTATTTAGGCTAAGGTATGAGATTGGATTCTGATATAATATGGAAATATAATTATAAAAATTGCCTTTAAATCCAAAATTATTTAGGGTGGTTAATAAATGATCCCATAGGACAGAGTCAAAGGCTTTTTCTGCATCAACCGTTAATATAGCGAAATCTTGTTTTGTGCCTGACCCTGTCCTATGGGATGATAGTATATATTCAATTATCGTCATAACTTTTCTTATATTTTTCTGCGCAGTTCTACCTGGAATAAACCCAGTTTGATCTGGGTGAATAACGTCCCCTATGAACAGCTAATATATTTGCCAAGATTTTATAATCGTTATTAAGAAGCGAGATTGGTCTATATGAATCCATAGAATTAGGGTCCTTATCCTTTTTTAGGATAAGAGTAATATTAGATGCAGTAAAGGTTTGAGCGGGCTTAAGATGTAAAAGAAAGTAGTTATTGAATAGCTTTGTCAAAGTTGGGGCTATCTCCTCCAAAAGTATTTTATAGAATTCGATCGGCAATTGATCAGGACCTGGAGCTTTCCCTAGGACTGACTCGTTAATGGCCTTAAGCACCTCCTCTAATGTGATCTCATTGTTCATTTCGGTCAGCTGAGCAGCAGATATTTTTGGGATTTTAATACTATTCCAGAACCTGTTTTTTGCCTCCTGATTGACTTTAACAGGGGAGTATATCTTTTGAAAAAATGAATAAAATTGCCTAATAATATCCTTTGGAGCTGTGTATTTTTTATCCTCCGCTATAATTGACCCTATGTAATTATTTTTTTTCTTACTTTTGGAGATATTTGCAAGCATTTTTGCTGTTTTTGGGGAGAAGGTACCATATGTGGCTTTATATTTGGCATCTTCTTGTAACTGATTTTGGATTAGGAATACTTCCCTTTCTTTTTTAGCCTTCTGATAGATAGCCCAGTTATCGCTATTTGGGCTGTCGATATATTTTATAAATTTATTTTTAAGATAATTCGTTAATTGAAGTTCCCTAGCTCTTAGCTTTCTTTTTCTCTTAACCATATAGGCCTTTATCTCGCCTCTGAGAAAGGCCTTAGTGGCCTCCCAGAATATTTCTGTTTTAGAAAAATATTTGTTATTTAGAATAGCATAGTCCCTCCATTTTTGAATTAACCAATTTCTGAAATGCATATTAAAGTACATAAAGGAGGGGAAAAAAAACTTGGCATATAGACTGTCTCTTTTATTCCCCAACTGGATAGACATAGAAATAATGGCATGGTCTGATAGAACTATGTTTTTAATATCTGTCTTAATTTCTAAATGTAAGAGCCTTTCCGTCACCAAAAACATATCTATTCTCGAAAATGTGCGAAATGTTTTAGATTCACATGTAAACATTTTATCGTCTGGGTGTTGGATTCTCCATATATCCCTTAATTTAAGACCTTTTAGAAAGGAGGTCAGTATCTTGGCTTCTTTCCTAGATCTATATGAACCACTAGTCCTCAGTCTATCCAGTTGGGGAACGAACACACTATTGAAGTCCCCACCTATAATTAGTTGAGCGTCTATGGATTTAATTAATTTTGAATATAATCTATCCCAAAAATCTGGCTTACATTCGTTTGGTGCATATAAATTGCATAGTACATAGCGGCAGTCATTGATCTCTATTTCTAAAATTAGATATCTACCCTCCACATCTCTTTCTTGGGATATTAGCTGGAAGTTTAAATCCTTACTGAAAATACATGCCACTCCTCTCTTTCTTTTTACTGCTGGGGTTGCAATCACCTCCCCAATCCAACCTATTCTGAGTTTCTCTGCTTCCTGCAGGCTCAAATGAGTTTCCTGCAGGAATACGATATCTGGTTTGTATGTTTTCAAATGGTGTATTATTTTTTTCCTTTTAGCGGGGGAGGAGAAGCCCCCACATTCCAGGAAAGTAAATTAAGTAATTTTTTCATGTCTGTTGAGATGAACTCTCAGTACTGCTGAGAGACCAGAGATGAATAACCCGTGGAAGACATAATATGAGAAGAAAGACGAGGGAGAGGTAGAGAAACAAAAAAAAAAAAAAAAAGAAAGGAACAAACACAAAAACAGAAAGATAAATAACATAATACATAGCAACCGGACCGGTATTCGTCTGCTTGAACCGTAAAAGTACATGTACATATTCTGGTTATACCTTTTTATTATCCAAGAATTGTCTAACCTCCTCTGCTGTATTTAATGTAAACACGTTATTATCTAAGAAAATTTTAATTTTTGCCGGATAAATCATTGTAGCCCTAAAACCTGCATTAATCAGTTGGGTACACCAGGGGGCCATCAGTCTCCTCTTATTAAGTGTCTCAGCAGAGAAATCTGAAAATAGATAGATACGTTCTTTATTTATCTCAACGACAGCTTTTTTCCTGTAGTATGATAAGATTCTTTGCTTGTCTTGGAAGTTTAAAAGCTTCACTAATACTGGTCTTTTATACTTTGTAGAGCTATCTTTTTTTGCGTTTGTGCCCAATCTGTGAGCCCTTTCCACTACTATCTCTGTACTGCTTGGAGGCATATCAAGTATTTCTGGTAATGTTTTTTTAATGAATGTCGATAGGTCAGTAAACTCTGGGGTCTCTGGGAGGCTTACTATTTTCAGATTGTTTCTCCGTGACCTATCTTCTAAATCGTCAAGTCGTGATTGCAAAGATTTAATTATCTTCGTCTGGTCGTCTAGAAGGTTCTGTTGTGTATGCTGCATGTCATCTAAATTTGAAATTCTATTTTCTATTTCCCCAAGTCTACTTGAAACCTGTTTTAGTTAATTTGTTACAGTCGTTAGCTCTATCTTAACTCCTTCAAATTGTGGCAGGAATAGGTCCGAGATTTGTTTTACTAGGTTATTCGTGTCAATGAGAGTATTAGGTCCAGGGAGAATGTCTGCTGCCCCTGCTTCTATACTGCCTATACTTGATCTAGGCTTTCTGTCCTTAATTTTTGGTGGCATTATACCTGTATCTGTTCTGGTAATCCCTAAAAATGTGTCCATATAGGGGGAGAGGCACAGCGGAAAAAGAAGAGAGAAAAAAAAATAGAAGACGTGTGTTGGTCTATATAAAAAGTGAAAAGAAAAAAAGAGAGAAAAGATGTGTGTAAAGCAATCTAAGTGTTAGCTGTGTGTATCGTATTAATCTACTGAAAGGAGCAGATGTGAGAGAGATAATGGATTAGGTGATCTATTAAGTGTCTAAAAAAATTAATTACAGCGCGAAGCTGAGTGGTAAATACCTATAGGTAGAAGAAGAGCGTGCAGAACTGGTCGCTCCTATAAGCTTGCAAGATGTATAAGGGATTTATATAATTTATTTTGAGTTAGTTGTATTTCAGTCAGTTTATATTGCGGTAGCAGCTCTGGTGCACTGTCCCCAGATCTTCAGGCTATAATTAAACTGCCTTATAACTATGAACAGTTTTATATCATAATAGAGTTAAACTCAGGCCTGACCATAAATATATTTGAAGGACAGGATACTCTAGTGAGAGTGTAGTCTTTACCAAACAACCCTGGTATATATATATGTTTGACTATAGCAGCAGACAGTTGTATAGACAGATATATGAACCAATAACAATCTTGTATCAAATGCTTGACAGATATAAATTGTACCTATAGTTCTGGTACAGTGGGTTATTGTAATACCTTTAAGCTATTTTTATACCATATTAAAGTTGTTTTACCAAATTCTTTACCGTTGAATATCTATATCTTGTTTGATCTTAATACAATAGATTAAATCAAAATATTCACAGAACTTTAAAGACACCTCAGTAACTTCTCCTTTCCCAAAGGTGATTATCCATATTTTATAATATCTTAGCCTGTTTTTCCAGTTGGTTCAGCTCTGTACTAATTTAACAAGGCTGGTTATTATTCCCTAAATAGGAAACCTCTTAATTTATAGATATTCACACAATGGGGACAGAGAAAAAAAAGAAAAAACAACTTATAATAAGTTTTTAGCAGTAGAATCAGATGAAGACTGAGACATCTCAGCTATTCTTTAAATTCAAATTTTGTAATTGATTCTAGGACACAGAATCATCTGTCATTCTACTTTTATCTATTATAACATTAAAGGGACAGTCTACCATAGAATTGTTATTGTTTTAAAAGATAGATAATCCCTTTATTACCCATTCCCCAGTTTTGCACAGCCAATATGATTATATTAATATACTTTTTACCTCTGTGATTACCTTGTATCTATGAACCTTCTTCCAGCCCCCTGATCACATGACTGTGACTGTTTATTATCTATTGTCTTAAATTTAGCATTGTTTTGTGCTAGATCTTAAATAACCCCCTGTGCCTGAACACAGTGTTATCTATATGGCCCACATGTACTTTCTGTCTCTTTGTGTTGAAAAGAGATTTAAAAAGCATGTGATAAGAGGCAGCCCTCAAAGGCTTAGAAATTAGCATATGAGCCTACCTATGTTTAGTTTAAACTAAGAATACCAAGAGAAAAAGCAAATTTTATGATAAAAGTAAATTGGAAAGTTGATTAAAATTAAAAGTCCTATCTGAATAATGAAAGTTTAATTTATACTTGACTGTCCCTTTAATGCATATTTAAGAACATACTCCTCTTTAGGATCATCACATTGGACAAATGTATTTTCTTTAGTCTCACATTTTTATATATGCGCATAGTTTCTATTTTATCATTTATTTTAAGTTTTTTCTTTTATATATATATATATAAATGATTGTCTTGTTCACTAAATATTGGTTTATTTATATTATATGCATTATTATAATTTGCATTGTATATACCATATGCACATTTAGAATCACATTTAAGTCATATTAGGAACTCTTTTGTTGATGCAACTACCACTTCCTATCTGCGATTTAGTTAGGTGATCTAATTTCTAAAAGCTTGTGTGTCTCATTTGGCGCTATATTACTATTATCTGTATCTGCTCTTCCTGGCCTGAGCTTACATTGGCAATGCAACCACAGCTCAGAGAATCAAGTAAGCATGCTGATATTACAGTGTCCTTTACACACAACAACACACACTGCATTGCTCATGTACGGAGATTATGCTTTCTCCAGCCCAATGTGGTGCCGCAGGCTGTGGAGCTATCTCTCACTGCGCCTGTAAAGCCATCTGCAGTTAAATGCCACAGAGAGATATTTCACATCATTTCAATTTGTAGTAGGGCTGTAGAGAAAGGAAAGGGGTAGAGCACATAGGATATTTAATGAAGGGCTCAATATAAAGTGTGCATGCGGGGTGAACATGCTAATTGATAAAATTATGGGCTGGATTGCGTGATGTCACCGAGTTAAATTAAATTACATTTTTAATAATATTGGAGGCTTTGTTTTAGAATGCAAGTAAGTTCTATTTGATCTATAAAACTATTTATATCAAAATATGTTTTTTTTATGTTGTCTAAGAAACATACGGCTAGATTATGAGTTTTGCGTTTGGCTGAAAAAGCAGTCTTAACAGGTCCTAACGCTGCTTTTTCACTACCGCTGGTATTACGAGTCTTGCAGGTTTAGGGTCACCGCACACTTTTTTGGCCTTACCGCAAAACGATATTTTTTGGCCTTACCGCAAAACGCCGGTATTACGAGTCTGTCCTGGGAGGCCAAAAAGTGAGCGGTACACCCTACCCCGTCAAGAGTCCTAACGCATTTAAAAGTCAGTAGTTAAGAGTTTTATAGTACAACGCCGTAGCATAAAACTCATAACTAAAGTGCTAAAAAGTACAATGAAACCCATAAACTATCTATTAACCCCTAAACCGAGGCCCTCCCGCATCGCAAACACTAAAATAAAAATTTTAACCCCTAATCTGCCGCTCCGGACATCGCCGCAACTATAATAAACATATTAACCCCTAAACCGCCGCACTCCCGCCTTGCAAACACTTTATTTATATTTATTTTAACTAAGTAGAATAGTTACTAAATAGTTATTAACTATTTAATAACTACCTAGCTAAAATAAATACAAAAGTACCTGTAAAATAAAACCTAACCTAAGTTACATTAACACCTAACACTACACTATAATTAAATAAATTAACTAAATTAACAACAATTAAATAAATTAAATTAGCTAAAGTACAAAAAAAACCCCACTAAATTGCAGAAAATAATAAACAAATTACAAGATATTTAAACTAATTACACCTAATCTAATAGCCCTATCAAAATAAAAAAAGCCCCCCCAAAATAAAAAAAAAACCCTAGCCTAAACAAAACTATCAATAGCCCTTAAAAGGGCCTTTTGCGGGGCAATTACCCCAAAGTAATCAGCTATTTTACCTGTAAAAAAAATACAAACAACCCCCAACAATAAAACCCACCACCCACACAACCAACCCCCCAAATAAAATACTATCTAAAAAAACCTAAGCTCCCCATTGCCCTGAAAAGGGCATTTGGATGGGCATTTCCCTTAAAAGGGCAGTTAGCTCTTTTGCGGCCCAAACCCTAATCTAAAAAATAAAACCCACCCAATACACCCTTAAAAAAACCTAACACTAACCCCCTGAAGATCGACTTACTGTTCTGAAGACCGGACATCCATCCTCAAGGAAGCGGCAGAAGTCTTCATCCAACAGGGCGGAAGTCCTCAACGAAGCCGGGAGAAGTCTTCATCCAAGCCGGGCGAAGTGGTCCTCCAGATGGGCAGAAGTCTTCATCCAGACGGAATCCTCTATCTTCATCCATTCGACGCGGAGTGGCTCCATCTTCAAGACATCCGACGTGGAGCATCCTCTTCATCCGGAGTCTTCTTACTGAATGACGGTTCCTTTAAGTGACGTCATCCAAGATGGCGTCCCTTAGATTCCAATTGGCTGATAGAATTCTATCAGCCAAACGGAATGAAGGTGTAAAAAATCCTATTGGCTGATGCAATCAGCCAATAGGATTGACGTTCAATCCTATTGGTGGTTTAGGGGTTAATATGTTTATTATAGTGGCGGCGACTTTGGGGGCAGCAGATTAGGGGTTAATAAGTATAATGCAGGTGGCGGCGGTGTCCATAGCGGCAGATTAGGGGTTAATAAGTATAATGTAGGTGGCGGCGGCGGCAGATTAGGGGTTAATAAGTGTAAGATTAGGGGTGTTTAGACTCGGGGTTCATGTTAGGGTGTTAGGTGTAAACATAAATTTTATTTCCCCATAGGAATCAATGGGGCTGCGTTAGTGAGTTTTAAGCTGCTTTTTTGCAGGTGTTAGACTTTTTGTCAGCCGGCTCTCCCCGTTGATTCCTATGGGGAAATCGTGCACGAGCACGTACGACCAGCTCACCGCTGACTTAAGCAGCGCTGGTATTGAAGTGAGATATGGAGCAAAATGTTGCTCTACGCTCACTTTTTGTCTTTTAACGCCGGGTTTGTAAAAACCTGTAATACCAGCGCTGTAGGTAAGTGAGCGGTGACAATAAACTGCTTGTTAGCACCGCTCAGCTCCTAACGCAAAACTCGTAATCTAGCCGATAATTTTATAACCCTTTAAGGAAAGTAAAAAAAATCCAGAGAACAATGATTTTGCACATCCTTTCCTACAAGATTGGAATATATCTCATATATCTCATGATACAAAAATCTTTTAATTAATATGAAAACAAAGATAAAAAATGATGTAGGAAATCTCCTGTCACAGAATGGTAGAATTAAGTTTGGATAGGCGTATTGATTTCAGCGGGTTTCGATATAATAGAGTAAGCTCAGCTTTTAGCTGTGGGATTTCACTTCTCTGTTATTTTTTCAGCTAAGTACATATACAATGTTCTAAAGCTCTCTTGAAAGTCTATAACCAGACTTTAGAAGTTCTGTAATTCTCCATAATGGTCTAATTTTGTGAGATTGTCTCAGCAGGAGCATTGTATGTAGGAAAGGAATGTTCTTGCACTGAGGTAGGCTGTAATTGCTATAGGCTGCAGCAAGGTGCTATAAAATTCTAACTAGCAGAACTTCTCTGCAATTCACAATTACTTTATACATTTAAAGGAAAATCACAATGTAAAATAGTATGAAATTTACTCAAGAAACGTATAATGATATCTTGAAATAGCTTTGACAATACCTCATTATGTGTTCTTGTTTATACTTTTCCTCCTCTGTAGTGTGTTGAGGGTGGCAGTGCTACATATAATGCTCTTCCCAGTGGCTGGGTAAGGTGACTTTGATTTCACCCTACCTGAGAACTGTCAGAAAGAGCTGGCCCAGAGACTAAAAACTAAAATTAACAAGACTCATGTCAAAAAGCCTTCAACATAGCTCTTTGCTGGACACATTTTGAAGGGGTGTGGTGTAGGTAATATGTCATGTGGGTGTGGCATCACACTGCTGCAGCATACAGTGAGCACTAAATAAATAAAATAAAATAAATGTGTACAGAGGTAAAGTATATGTTTATAAATGACTGTTATAATTATCTACATTTATTTTCATTTTTATAATTAGATGTAATATTAGTTCTTCAATTAGGGCATCTGGAATATCTGCTGAAGATATATTACACACATGAAAACATACACACACACACCTATAAATACACACACACACACACACAAAAACATATACATACACACCTATATCTATCTATATACTATATACTATATATATATATATATATATATATATATATACACACACACACATACACACACCATTATATACATACACAGAAAAAAAAATACATACACACACCTATATATAGACAAACACAAAAACATACACACACATACATATATATATATATATATATATATATATATATACACACCCAAAAACACACACACACACATATATATATATATATATATATATATATATATATATATATATATGTATGTGTGTGTATGTTTTTGTGTTTGTCTATATATAGGTGTGTGTATGTATTTTTTTGCAATAAGTGTGATAAATTACCAGTATTGGTAGTAGTGTTGGTAATTGCCACAACTACAATAAAATGATAGTGTGTATGGGAGTGCAGCAAGAAGTGGAGATAATAAGTGTACCCCTGACACTGTAATGAATGGTAATGAAAGAGAAAAATCAAAGTACTTCTGCGCAGCTACAAACAATTGTATACAAGTTAAGTCCAATATAATAGAGGAATCAGTAATTGTCAGTTGAGATGAGTCTTTATGGACAAAATATATATATGAATGGTATATATTTTGAATTAATATGCAGTAAATCCCAGGCAAAAAGGAATGTATAGTTGTCTTCTTACCGGAAGGTACCTCAATCATATGAGGTAATGTGTAGTCATATGCTATAGGTGGGGGTCTGTGGTCAGCCGCTGTCTGTGTTTGTTCTTTCCGTGCAGCCTTGTGTATGGTAGTCCTGGTTGAGGAACTTCCTGAATCTGGTGCTTCGATAGATCTTGGCTATATGGTAGTTGTCTTGTCCCAGGGTCTTTCCCAGTTGTCTCACAGGTAGAGGTGGAGGAAAGAAAACAAAGCAGACATAGCGTAATCCAGTAAAAATAAAGCAATTTATTTACATTAAAATCATAAGAATTGCACTCACATGTATCACATGATATTTTTTAAGTGAATTGGAGGTTTAAAGAGTTATTGTTGATGTAGTGAATAAACTCTTGACAAAGATCATCATTGCCATTCCAAATCACTATAATATCGTCTATGTAACGTCCCCACCAAATTATGTTATTACTGTAGGGGTTGTTGGTATGGATATACATGGATTCCCATTCCCCCATGTACAGATTTGCGTAACTGGGGGCCATAATGGTCCCCATAGCCGTCCCACTGATTTGGAGGAAGTAGTTTCCGTCGAACAAAAAATAATTTTTCTCAAAAATGAACCTGATACAGTCCAGGAGAAACGCTTGATGATTTTCTGAAAGTTGTGTCCTTTTGATTACTTTAGAAAGAGTTTGTATTCCCAATTCATGTGGGATACATGTATATAGAGAGGACACGTCTAGTGCCATCCATTTGTAGGTGTCTTTCCAATGTAATTGACTGACTTTGGTAATCAGGTCTGTGGAGTCTCTGATGTATGAGGGTAGTTCTGGTACCAATGGTTTCAGGAAGCAATCTACGTACTCTGATAGTCGAGCCGTTAGTGAGTCAATACCCGATACAATGGGTCGCCCTGGAGGGTTTTGTTGATCCTTGTGTATTTTGGGTAAGTGATAAAATATTGCTTTTCTTGGATGCAAATGAGTAAGATATTCTAATTCCTGTTGGTTAAGTATTTTATTGAAGTTGGCTGTGTCTATAAGAGACTTATATGCTGTTAGAAAGGTGGTGGTTGGATCTCCTCTTAGTTTTATATACGTTAGGGGATCATTGAGAAGCCTATATGCTTCTGCGATGTAATCCTCTTTATTTTGGATTACCAGACCTCCTCCTTTATCTGCTTCCCTTAATATAATATTGTCCATATCCATAATCTGTTTTAGAGCCTCTTTTTCTCTTTTGCACAGATTATCATTTTTAATCTTAAAATTCGTGCATAGGTTTTCTATTTCTTTAGAGACTAGATTGTAAAAAGTAGGAATGAAGTTCCCTTTTGATTGTGTAGGGTAAAAAATGGAAACTGGTTTTAAATTTGAGTTTTTTTTTATTTTCTAGATATATATCCCCCATAGGGTATTCGCTCTCTAGCTGAAGTTCTTCTAGAATTTTAAGTGTTTCTTGATCAGGTTCGGATAGATCACCCATCGGTTGATCGGGTTCTTTCTGTTTTTGTTTTATTTTTTCATAGTGTCTGCTAAGTGTCAATTTGCGTACAAATTTGTTTAAATCTATAAACAGGTTGAAAGGGTTAGGTCCTCGGGTGGGGGCAAAACTCAGGCCTTTAGAGAGCACTTGTATTTGAGTGTCGGTAAAGGCAATGGAGGAGAGATTGATTCTGGATCTAATACTCTTCAATAAAGGGGAAACCATCATGACCAAACTTTTTACCAAAAGCACCGACTGTAATGGGTATTTGAGAGCTGATAGTGCCCATTATAAACCATGGATTAATAATATACCGTATGGACAGTTCCAACGGGTTAGGAGAAACTGTACCAAAATCAGTGATTATAACAAAGAAGCAGATATTCTAAAACAAAAATTTCTACAGAAAAAATACCCAAGACATCTAGTCGAGAACTCACAAAAAAAGGTCAAAGACTTAGATAGAAATACACTCCTCAAGGGGAAAGAAAAAGAAAAAACTACACAGAACACCTCTAAAGGCTCTCCAGGTGTGGCAGTACTGTTTCCCCACTTGTACTTACAGTGTGTACCGGCGTCTCCTACAGCTCCTGACCTCAGGACAAACCATCGTGATTAGAACACTGTTCTCTGCTATTCACACGGCAGACTTTTCCCTGCTGGAAACCATACTCTGACCTGCTGCAGACGGTCTAGAGTTTTTTTTTAAGGGGTTTTAAAAGGATTTGAAGTCTGTTTTTACAGCCACATTAGAGACATTATCACCTCATTACCTTATCTTCAGTGGTGACAGCATTTACTACCCATTCAACACCTTAACTGTTTATGTGCCTATACTTACCTCATACACGATTGAGGTTATTACATGTGAGTGCAATTCTTATGATTTTAATGTAAATAAATTGCTTTATTTTTACTGGATTACGCTATGTCTGCTTTGTTTTCTTTCCTCCACCTCTACCTGTGAGACAACTGGGAAAGACCCTGGGACAAGACAACTACCATATTGCCAAGATCTATCGAAGCACCAGATTCAGGAAGTTCCTCAACCAGGACTACCATACACAAGGCTGCACGGAAAGAACAAACACAGACAGCGGCGGACCACAGACCCCCACCTATATCATATGACTACACATTACCTCATATGATTGAGGTACCTTCCGGTAAGAAGACAACTATACATTCCTTTTTGCCTGGGATTTACTGCATATTAATTCAAAATATATAACATTCATATATATATTTTGTCCATAAAGACTCATCTCAACTGACAATTACTGATTCCTCTATTATATTGGACTTAACTTGTATACAATTGTTTGTAGCTGCGCAGAAGTACTTTGATTTTTCTCTTTCATTACCATATATATAGTAATAGCGAAAAAAAAGAGCACTCACTGGGTCTATCACTGATATGGCATAAAATGCTTTTTATTTGTACAGGTAACGTTTCGGGGATTCCAACCCCGTCCTCAGACCTTACATAATACACACTAAGTCTTACCTTAAATACCCTCCACCGACTGTGCATATCGCTGTACCGGAAGTCGACCGGCGTTAAAAACAAGAACATGGAATAAGTGAAAAACAATGCAGCCTCATATTTAGTCTAAAGTAAGCACAAAAGAATTATTATTTACCTGCTAGCCAAATATTTAAACTTCGATCCTAGAACACATTGTGATATTGTACCTGAGGTAACCAAATAGTTGTATCATTTTATTGCATTTACTTGCCTGAGAACCGATACTAACTATCTTAATTATATTTCAGTTTTTAGTTTTTGGCTACGCATACTAGACGATCCTAGATCATAGGGAGCACTGTATATTTCCTAAGCAGACAATACAGAGATATAACAATCTAAAGAATCTGATACCTGATTACACTGTTGTCTGATATCTAGTCTGCAATAATCTTGCTAATGAATTAGGGACAAATTCATTTTTTAAATATTATTGGGTACTATAGAAAGCAGTGCCAATCTAGGTGGGTATTAAGCCCACCAGGTACAATAGTACCTACATTGAAAATCCATCTCGATTCGCACTGAAGCAACATCCTGTCTCTATCTCCACCCCTCGTAAGTGGTGGTATGTGATCTATGATCACATATCTCAGGTCCGCTACCGTATGGCCCTTCAGCGCAAAATGTCGCGCAACTGGTTGTTCCGAATCATGGTTTTTAATTGCCAATCGGATTGCCGTGCGGTGATTAGCCATACGGGTGCGGAGGTCGTCAATAGTTTTTCCGACATAGAATAACCCACACGGACAATGTAACAAATACACAATATGTGTGGTCGTGCAGGTTACCCTATGTCGGATGGTATATCTCTGGTTAGTTGTAGGGTGGGTGAAAAATTTGGCATTGGTTAGACCATTGCACGTAGTGCAACCCATGCACTTGTAACAACCAGGCTTGGAAGTCTGCAACCAGTTCTTTTTTGTGTAGTTGTGGACCGGGTCCACTTTTACCAGGATATCACGTAGTGATCTTGCTCTTCTATATCCCACTTGAGGGTGTAAAGTCCCTTTGAACGGTAATTTTTTATCGCTCTCTATAATGTTCCAATTCTTTTTCACTAGCTGATGCATGTTGTATTTATCAGCAGTGTATTCAGTAGATAGCGTCATTCTTTTGTTTTGCTTCCGAGTGCCACTCGTCTGTAGAGCCTCATCTTGAGACATGGAGGTGAATCGTCCCAGATGTTTATCAATCTTCTTTTCTTGATAACCTCTATTCAGGAATCTTGATTTCATCTCCTTAAGTTGTTGTTGTGCATTTTCTTGATTGCTGTTGTTACGAATGACCCTCTTAAATTGCGAGATAGGTAGTGCATTCTTTAGAGCTGGTGGGTGACAACTAGTAGCTTCCAATAAGGAATTTCTGTCAGTGGTCTTTTTGAAGAGTGTGGTACATAAAACCCCTGCTTCCAGATAAATTCTTAAATCTAAGAAGTCCACAGATGTAGTACTCCTTGTCATTTTGAATTGTAGGTCCACTGAAACTGAATTTAACATCTCGAACCAAACATCAAGTTCTTGCTCTGTGCCAGACCATAGAATGAATAAGTCATCTATATATCTTTTAAAGTATCTGACTTGTCGATGTTTGAAGAGTTCTGTGTCATGTTCTTCGAATTCCGCCATAAACAGGTTGGCGTATGATGGGGCCATATTCGACCCCATCGCTGTGCCTTTTAGTTGTAGATAAAATGATTTTTCAAATTTAAAATAATTCCTGTATAGGCATAGTTCTAGTAATTCTAGCAGTAGATCAAAAGGGGGCCCCACATATGGATATCGATTTAGTTGTTTCTGGGTTGCTACAATCCCCTGTCCGTGGGGGATAGCAGTATAGAGGCTCACCACGTCTAATGTAACTAGAATAATTGGTTCCTCGATTTTTGGAAATCCTCCTAATTGATTGATTAGACTGATTGAGTCCAGTAAAAATGAGGGCATATTGCTTACCATTGGTTGCAATATGCTATCCAAGAATATAGCTATAGGTTGAAGCAGTGACCCAATAGAAGATACAATAGGTCTTCCAGGTGGGCTGGTAGGATTTTTATGGACCTTGGGCAATGTATAAAATGCTGGTACCCGAGGGTGTTGCACTTTCATAAAACCCCTTTCTTGTTTGTTGATCCAGCCATTCTCAAATGCCCGATCCAATACTGTATCAAATGTTGTTTAAACATTCTTGTGGGGTTACAAGTTAATGCTTTATACGTTGATACATCCCCAAGCTGTGAAAGGACTTCTTGCTGATAATATGTATAGTCCATTATTACCAGTGCTCCTCCTTTGTCCGCTTCCCTAAATATCAACTCCTTATTATTGCTTAGATTGTCAAGCACCTGCCTCTCTTCCTTAGACAAATTGTTCCTGCAATCTGCTTTTGCTTTTTTGCACATTGAGTCAGTATCTTCCAATAGTAATCTGGTATATGTCTTGATGCTAGAGTTCGTACTAGAGCAATCATATGTGCTCCTAGGTTTCATTTTCTTAATGTCACCAAGTTCTATGTCGGTGTCTCCCTGTAGTGTACTGAAGTGTTCTTTCAATCTGAGATTTCGCTCAAATTTTAATATATCAATATACATGTCAAATGGTTTATATAAAGTGGTGGGGATGAAAGACAAACCTTTGTTAAGTATTTTCGTCTCTGCTGAGGTTAGTTGGTATGAGCTCAAATTGATGACTATATCATTTACAGCATCCTGCGGCGGGCTCTTGGTGGTCTTCCTCGTACCACCACCTCTCCGGATGTGTGTCCGATGCCTCTCAAGTTTTTTGACCTGGTTGTAATTCCCACCTCCACATGTCTTTGTGAAGTCTCCGTCCTCATGGCACCTTCTGAATCAGAGCTGTTGCCAGAGGAATCAACTGTCGTTATATTCCTGGGCCTGTAGAAGCGTGCTCTTCTTGGTCTGGTGTCAAAACTCCTCTGCCTGTCTTCTGCACATAGTAACCACCTGTAGACCCTTTTGTCTTTATAATCAGCTTCCACTGCATCCCATTTCCGATTTTTGAAGGTTAGTAATTCCGTTTCAAATTCTTTTATTTGTTTGTTCAGTTTTTCCATCCACCTATTCTCCTCATCAGCCTCCAAAGCTGCTTTATAGGTTTGTTCAAACTGTTGTACTTCAGTGTCTGTTTTATTCATTAGCACCCTGACCTCCTCAATAACTAGGAGCATCAAGTCCAGAGAGCATTTGTTCAAAATGCTACACCACTTGGTGCAAAAAGCAGGGTTATTCCTCCCTATGGTAGGAACATTTTTCATCCTGAAACCCCTAGGAATGAACAATTTTCTATGATAGTCCTCCATAGAGAGGAATAACCCTGCTTTTTGCACCAAGTGGTGTAGCATTTTGAACAAATGCTCTCTGGACTTGATGCTCCTAGTTATTGAGGAGGTCAGGGTGCTAATGAATAAAACAGACACTGAAGTACAACAGTTTGAACAAACCTATAAAGCAGCTTTGGAGGCTGATGAGGAGAATAGGTGGATGGAAAAACTGAACAAACAAATAAAAGAATTTGAAACGGAATTACTAACCTTCGAAAATCGGAAATGGGATGCAGTGGAAGCTGATTATAAAGACAAAAGGGTCTACAGGTGGTTACTATCTGCAGAAGACAGGCAGAGGAGTTTTGACACCAGACCAAGAAGAGCACGCTTCTACAGGCCCAGGAATATAACGACAGTTGATTCCTCTGGCAACAGCTCTGATTCAGAAGGTGCCATGAGGACGGAGACTTCACAAAGACATGTGGAGGTGGGCATTACAACCAGGTCAAAAAACTTGAGAGGCATCGGACACACATCCGGAGAGGTGGTGGTACGAGGAAGACCACCAAGAGCCCGCCGCAGGATGCTGTAAATGATATAGTCATCAATTTGAGCTCATACCAACTAACCTCAGCAAAGACGAAAATACTTAACAAAGGTTTGTCTTTCATCCCCACCACTTTATATAAACCATTTGACATGTATATTGATATATTAAAATTTGAGCGAAATCTCAGATTGAACGAACACTTCAGTACACTACAGGGAGACACCGACATAGAACTTGGTGACATTAAGAAAATGAAACCTAGGAGCACATATTATTGCTCTAGTACGAACTCTAGCATCAAGACATATACCAGATTACTATTGGAAGATACTGACTCAATGTGCAGAAAAGCAAAAGCAGATTGCAGGAACAATTTGTCTAAGGAAGAGAGGCAGGTGCTTGACAATCTAAGCAATAATAAGGAGTTGATATTTAGGGAAGCGGACAAAGGAGGAGCACTGGTAATAATGGACTATACATATTATCAGCAAGAAGTCCTTTCACAGCTTGGGGATGTATCAACGTATAAGGCATTAACTTGTAACCCCACAAGAATGTTTAAACAACATATTGATACAGTATTGGATCGAGCATTTGAGAATGGCTGGATCAACAAACAAGAAAGAGGTTTTATGAAAGTGCAACACCCTCGGGTACCAGCATTTTATACATTGCCCAAGGTCCATAAAAATCCTACCAGCCCCCCTGGAAGACCTAATGTATCTTCTATTGGGTCACTGCTTCAACCTATAGCTATATTCTTGGATAGCATATTGCAACCAATGGTAAGCAATATGCCCTCATTTTTACTGGACTCAATCAGTCTAATCAATCAATTAAGAGGATTTCCAAAAATCGAGGAACCAATTATTCTAGTTACATTAGACGTGGTGAGCCTCTATACTGCTATCCCCCACGGACAGGGGATTGTAGCAACCCAGAAACAACTAAATCGATATCCATATGTGGGGCCACCTATTGATCTACTGCTAGAATTACTAGAACTATGCCTATACAGGAATTATTTTAAATTTGAAAAATCATTTTATCTACAACTAAAAGGCACAGCGATGGGGTCGAATATGGCCCCATCATACGCCAACCTGTTTATGGCGGAATTCGAAGAACATGACACAGAACTCTTCAAACATCGACAAGTCAGATACTTTAAAAGATATATAGATGACATTCATTCTATGGTCTGGCACAGAGCAAGAACTTGATGTTTGGTTCGAGATGTTAAATTCAGTTTCAGTGGACCTACAATTCAAAATGACAAGGAGTACTACATCTGTGGACTTCTTAGATTTAAGAATTTATCTGGAAGCAGGGGTTTTATGTACCACACTCTTCAAAAAGACCACTGACAGAAATTCCTTATTGGAAGCTACTAGTTGTCACCCACCAGCTCTAAAGAATGCACTACCTATCTCGCAATTTAAGAGGGTCATTCGTAACAACAGCAATCAAGAAAATGCACAACAACAACTTAAGGAGATGAAATCAAGATTCCTGAATAGAGGTTATCAAGAAAAGAAGATTGATAAACATCTGGGACGATTCACCTCCATGTCTCAAGATGAGGCTCTACAGACGAGTGGCACTCGGAAGCAAAACAAAAGAATGACGCTATCTACTGAATACACTGCTGATAAATACAACATGCATCAGCTAGTGAAAAAGAATTGGAACATTATAGAGAGCAATAAAAAATTACCGTTCAAAGGGACTTTACACCCTCAAGTGGGATATAGAAGAGCAAGATCACTACGTGATATCCTGGTAAAAGTGGACCCGGTCCACAACTACACAAAAAAGAACTGGTTGCAGACTTCCAAGCCTGGTTGTTACAAGTGCATGGGTTGCACTACGTGCAATGGTCTAACCAATGCCAAATTTTTCACCCACCCTACAACTAACCAGAGATATACCATCCGACATAGGGTAACCTGCACGACCACACATATTGTGTATTTGTTACATTGTCCGTGCGGGTTATTCTATGTCGGAAAAACTATTGACGACCTCCGCACCCGTATGGCTAGTCACCGCACGGCAATCCGATTGGCAATTAAAAAACATGATTCGGAACAACCAGATGCGCGACATTTTGTGCTGAATGGCCATATGGTAGCGGACCTGAGATATGTGATCATAGATCACATACCACCACTTACGAGGGGTGGAGATAGAGACAGGATGTTGCTTCAGTGCGAATCGAGATGGATTTTCAATTTAGGTACTATTGTACCTGGTGGGCTTAATACCCACCTAGATTGGCACTGCTTTCTATAGTACCCAATAATATTTAAAAAATGAATTTGTCCCTAATTCATTAGCAAGGTTATTGCAGACTAGATATCAGACAACAGTGTAATCAGGTATCAGATTCTTTAGATTGTTATATCTCTGTATTGTCTGCTTAGGAAATATACAGTGCTCCCTATGATCTAGGATCGTCTAGTATGCGTAGCCAAAAACTAAAAACTGAAATATAATTAAGATAGTTAGTGTCGGTTCTCAGGCAAGTAAATGCAATAAAATGATACAACTATTTGGTTACCTCAGGTACAATATCACAATGTGTTCTAGGATCGAAGTTTAAATATTAGGCTAGCAGGTAAATAATAATTCTTTTGTGCTTACTTTAGACTAAATATGAGGCTGCATTGTTTTTCACTTATTCCATGTTCTTGTTTTTAACCACGGTGTTATGTGTATATATTTTTTCAAGCATGACGCTGGGTCCGCTTGTCATGCCGACGCTCTGGGCATGCGCAGTGGTGCGGGCAGAACGCCGGTCGACTTCCGGTACAGCGATATGCACAGTCGGTGGAGGGTATTTAAGGTAAGACTTAGTGTGTATTATGTAAGGTCTGAGGACGGGGTTGGAATCCCCGAAACGTTACCTGTACAAATAAAAAGCATTTTATGCTATATCAGTGATAGACCCAGTGAGTGCTCTTTTTTGTCGCTATTACTGAATGTTGTTTGGATGCACCCTGGGTGGATGTAATACAAAGTGAGTGCAGAGTTCACCAGAGACTGCTATATATATATATATATATATATATATATATATATACACATACATACACATACACACGCAATATATATTTATATATATATATATATATATATATATATATACATATACAGGTGGCCCTCGGTTTACAACGGTTCAATTTACACAGTTTCAGAATAACAACCTTTTTCTCCAGTCATGTGACTGCTATTGAAAAGCATTGAGAAGCAGTGCATTTATTAAAATAGCCAGTAGGTTGAGCTGTCCGCTTGTGTTGCAGCAAAGCCAAGCAAGCTGAAATTAATCAGTTTAACCAGACCTGAGCTATTGAGCAGATTTCAAAGGAACAAGATCTTCCTGTCTATAAATCAGTCCAGATTGGAATGCATAGAAAGAACTGTTTGCAGAAAAATGCAAGTGAAGTCTGTGTTGTGTGATTATTTTATTAGGATTATAATGCTGTTTAGCAAATGTTTTTGTTCATTTAAATTAGTTTAATTATATATTCTGTGTTGTGTAATTATTTTATTAGGTTTATAATGCTGTTTAGCATTTAAAGTCTTCATTTTAAAGCTTTAAAAATAATGTATTAGGTGTTACTTATAACAATTTTGAGAGGGGCCTGGAACCTAACTCCCTCACTTCCCATTGACTTACACTATAAACTGGGCTTCAATTTACAACGGTTTCGATTTACAACCATTCCTTCTGGAACCTAACCCCGGCATAAACTGAGGGCTACCTGTATATAGTTGTAGTCAAAATAATTCAACACCTATTGCAAATCAGGTTTATTGTCAAAATTTACAGACTTTTAGCTGTTTGCAATGAATAAATCAAACAAAAATTGAAATAGCTCAGCACAAAGAATGCTTCAAGTGGTTTCCCCAAATTTAACTGAAAATGCAACTTTTAATGAATTCTGCAGAATTATTCAACCCCTTTATTCCAAGCACCTTTAGTACATAGTAGAGCACCCTTTTGCTGTTATGACCTGCTGCTAGAATTCTCCAGGACTTCTTCTGCAACCAAGCCTTGGTGGAATTTGATGTATGCTTGGGATCATTGTCCTGTTGGAAGGTCCAATGACGCCCAAGCTTCAGCTTCCTCAGACAGCATGATGTTTTATCCTAGGATTTCCTGATACTTTAATTAATTCATCTTGCCTTCCACACACTGCAGGTTTCCAGTGCCAGAGGATGCAAAGCAGCCCCAGAGCATCACCGAACCACCAACAGGCGTAACGGTGGACAGAGTGTTCTTTTCAGGGAATGCTTCTTTCTTCTTCCTCCAGACATACCGCTGTGGTTTATTTATATGATTTTGAGCATTCCTCATATTCCACCAAGGCTTGGTTGCAGAAGAAGTCCTGGAAGATTCTACAGTGGCCATCACAGTCACCTGACTTGTACCCCATAGAAAATCTCTGGTGGGATTTGAAGAAGGCGGTTGCAGCACACAAACACAATAATATTACTGAACTGGAGGCAAAAGGGTCCTCTACAAAGACTGCAGAATTCATTAAAGTTGCATTTTCAGTTGAATTTGGGGAAACCACTTGAAGCATTCGTTGTCTTAAACTATTTCAATTGCTTTTGTTTGATTTGTTCATTGCAAACAGCTGAAAGTCTGTACATTTTGACGATTAACCTGATTTGCAATGGGGGTTAAATAGTTTTGATTACAACTGTACATGTGTATTTATATGCTTATATGTGTAAATATGTATCTGCACACATACATACATATATACACATATAAACACTTATATATATATATATATATATATATACATATTTACACACACACATATGTTTATATATATATATATATATATATATATATAAATATATATATATACACACACTTTTGAGCCCTTCCCATGTCAACAAAGGGCCAAACCGGAAGTCACATGATCGCAGGGGCTGACTGGTTCCTGGGGCACTACCTGCATTGCTAGGTACGTCCCCCAATCAGATCCAGCAGCGCTTACTTGAGGAGAGAAGCAAAACACCAGAATAGTTGGCCATTCCATGCCGTCTTTAGGGGCGTTTAAGCACAGCACCTTTAGGATGGCATGGAACTTTTTAAGGGCATTAAGGGGTTAATATGTTTTAATTTGTTTTGAAAAGAAATACTTGTGTTCTTCACTTTTTCTTTTAGTATATATATCTATATATATATGTGTATAAAATATATACTGTATCTATCTATATCTGTATATTTTCAAATAGATATATAGGTATAGATATATAAAAATAATATATTCTTCTAAGTGAAAAACATAGGAATTTAAAGTATTCCTAACACATCTTCGGCTTTATCGCAGTTGACCCAGTGCAGTGTCGGGTTCGCACGTCAGCAATAAATGGAAAAGGCTTTCTTTAGCTCCACCCCCATAAAGACTGTGGGGAGAGGGAGTTATTGCTGTGGCGATATCAGAAGTCCTTAAGTTAGCGTAAGTCTTATAATTAAATTTGTAATACCAGTGCTAATTCGACATTTTTAACTTTTATTATTAATATTAATATTATCATTTATTTGTATAGTACCACAAAATTCCGTAGCATTGAGCACAGTTAGCGCTCAAGAGCAATAACAATTAGTGCACCAATTATGATCTAGTCCTAAATAAGATCAGTGACATGGTTTATTTATTACCAGCTTCCTTTATTTTTTATAATGCTTGGAGAAGTAAGCAAGTGACTAGGGGCACCTGATCTTTTGTGACTCCTGTTTCCAACTTTTATAATCTCTGAATTAAGGTCCTGAAAGTCCAGTGTTCTGTTAAAGGAATATAAAAGTTATATTTTAAATGCACAGATTGCATTCAAATATAATTAAAACATTTTTTAATACATAAATTAGCCTTTTGTGAGTGCTGCAAGTGGTAGTGATGTCGCATCTGATGGAAGTGCTCCAAACCGTCCCTCATCTTGTGGCATTATCACAGCTTAAGAGCTCTTCCCCACTGTCCTTGAGCTTGCTCTCCCTTATAAAAGTCCCGGTTTCTATAAGTGAAACCAGGGACCCTAGAGCCACGCCCTCAGTATCCCCAACCCTCCCACACTATGCCCCACTCAAGGCTCTATTCCATCCATTATGGCTACACTTACTAAACACCTGTGACTCTTCCCATGGATCTCTCTAAATCACACTAATCCTCTCAGTCTGGACATGTGTGGGAATCAAATGCATGTGCACAAGGTATACAGTCATGTTAGCAGCAGTCGACATTCATAATTAAAGTTACCAGTAATAACATTTAACAAAAGCATTTTTGCACACTTGTATTAAATACTCCTAAGTGCATTTACAATATATTGTTTTTTAAAACATAAATGTCATATGTCCCACTGAAGGGACATGCAAGTCATAATTAAATCGTCATGATACAGTGTATGATTTAAAAAAATGTTCTAATTGACCAGGGTTCAAGTCCAGCGGGAACGCATGGGAATGGAGTTCCTGTAATATTTTTTTCAGGAGGAACTTAGTTCCCCCCTGGACAGAGAACAGAAACGCTTCAGTAAACATTGCTGCTGGTTGGAGGAGCTGGAGCACAGTTTGGTTATAGGGATAGTGAGATACTCTTGTAATGGGCAGTAACACCCTGCTTTGGAAAGGAAGGAGAAGGGAGGGAGGAGGGTGCGAGGAACTGAAGCTAAGCTGGCTATGGACCATGTGGGTTAGAAACAAAGTATGGACACCCTGTATCTTGTCATTAAAACAGGTGTCTGTGTCTAGTTTAGTTATTTTAAAATTGTTTTTAAAAAAGTTCAGTGTTTCACTAAAGAAAAAATATGCTCATTAAGTAGGGAAGAGTCATGTCCTTCCAGCTTCCTGCTTTCTTTCTGACATCCTTTTAGTTTAGTTCTTCCAGAGATAGCTGGGATGAGGTTTGTAAGGGAAATACAAGTGTACACACAAAAGAAAATAGTCCTTGCAATTTAAGGTGTTTGTGAATCATCTTGAAGTAGGATAAGTCCAATTACTTTATCTTATACACTAATAGTATATGCAGTCTGTTTATCTATGTTGGTGTCTGTATGTCTATGAATTTAAGGTCAGCAGGCCAGATTCTCTGCAGAATGCTGACCTGTGCAAATTAATGTATTTGCTGCAGCTAAAACCTTACCAGTTTTATCCCAAAGTGAATATGATTAACTGTGTTGTGTGTGTATTCATGTAAGAGTGACTGTGTGTGTGTTGTGTGTGTATGTATGAGTGAGTGTGTGTGTGTGTGTGTGTGTATAAGAGTGACTCTGTGTGTGTTGTGTGTGTGTGTAAGAGTGACTGTGTGTGTTGTGTGTGTATGTATGAGTGACTGTGTGTGTGTTGCGTGTGTATGTATGAGTGTGTGTGTGTATGTATGAGTGTCTGAGTTAGTGTGTGTGTGTATGAGTGACTGTGTTTTGTGTGTGTGTATGTATAAGTGAGTGTGTGTGTATGTATGAGTGATTGTGTTGTGTGTATGTATGAGTGCGTGTGTGTGTATGTATAAGTTGTGATTTTTAGTGTATGTGCTTCTGTTCCTGATGTTACAGCTCTGACATGTATATAACAGTCACCTAAATTCTGTGTTAACAAGTACACATTTTATTAACCCCCTTAACGACTGCGATGTACCCTGTACATAACTGGTCGCTAAGTTTTTTTCAGGTCCTAGTAGCTATTATGACCTCCCTTCTGGTGGCAGTCATTCTAGAATAGCATGATCCTGGTCATTAAGGGGTTAATCAAGATTCAACTGTTTTCTCATAGTGTTGCCTTATTACACACTGCTTGCTTCAGCAGCTTTTTTTGCCTCAGAAACATCACAACAACAGGGAAACAGTAAGTGAAAAATAAAACAAGAAGTAGCAGGAAGTGTATCAGCTATAACTAACAACAGCCTATACATTAAACCTCCTTTCCTTCTCAAAAACAAATTTACAAAAGTCAACAATAATAAATGAACAATTCAGATATGGTGTCTTAATCAGTATCTCTTTGTCCATCATCTTCTAAACCCACAACATCTTTTTCAGGAGACCTTATACTTCTTCTACTAGGATACCATTGACGCCTTCTCACTGTGGAGTGCCTCTGACTATAGTCCCTTAATGGATTTGTATGCTGCCAGCGATTTGTGGCCCATCTTATTATGTTGGAATGGCCAGTATTTTCTTGACCATTGACCTGATTGTTCTCTGCACCTTGCCTTGAAACTACTTGTTCCTGAGTTTCATGATGTGTCACCTCCCATTCTTCCCCTATGTTATCTTAAAGATTATTTTTATCTTGAGCCTTAGGAACATGTGTGTTACAGACATTTGAGGAGTCATCATTACAGACTCCATGCCAGATATCAGTGTCCGGGCTGCATGGTTGGCCCAGCTGGCTTTGTCTGGTTATCTGTTATACAAGGGCGAAGCTGATTTGTATGCCTCCGTGTGCAAGTCCATCAGAGGTTAAAACTTCATAGTGTGCTGACCCCAGAATTTTCTTAATTACAATTGTCCTGATGATAAACACGCATCCAAACAGAATCCCGGTCTGGTAGCCACTACCTGCTTTACTGCCTTGCATCTTCAATTGTTGGTGGATGACTCTGTCATGAGATGCAAGACACATGCAGGACACAGCAAGGATGGTACAACTCTATTTTATTACAGAGCATGGAAATATACATCTGGTATGGTTGATCTCACTAACTAACTGCGACACAGACAAATGGACCTAAGCCCCGCCCCCAATCTAGTGATGTCACTTCCTGCTCTCATCACATCTTCCCCCTTTTCAAAGGACAAAGCATGCATTTGAATATAACAAATAACAAGGTATACAAACAGAGTATACAACAACAATTTTGTATAGTATATTACAAATAAGTTACAGAAAATATAAACAACATGAATTACATCCTGACTTGAACATCGGGGTAGACTACCCTAGTCCACAGTGACCATGGGATTATTCTGCCCATACTTCCAGTCACTGTTCTAACTAAAGTTAATCCCGATATCGGGCCGGAAGTTTCACCACTCTTCCGCTAGATGTAACTCTACATGAACTGTCCTCTGATACAGAAGAAGGTGATTGAGAGTACGCTGGAGGCAAAGACATATCCCTGCTGTGATCTTGCTGAGGGGGAGGCACCCCTTTTAAAACAGGGGATCCCACCGGCTGTGGTACAGAGGCATCCAGTTCCAAACTCTCGGGTACAGGCTGAAGATGTTTTCGGTTACTGCGTGTAACTGTCCCTCCATCAGTAAGGACTACATAAGACCTTGGTTCTGGAGAGCGTCCAATTACTGTAACAGGCGTCTTCCATTTCTTCTCATCATCCAGTTTAATTCTGACACTTTGCCCCACATTCAGCTCCTGTAAGGGCCTCACAGAATGTCTCCTGTGGTAGAAGAATCGATAGCTCCTTTTTGTCTCTTCATCCATCCTAAGGACTTCATCCCGAGGAATAGAGCAAGTCAGCTGGAAGACACCCACAGAAGGTAAGGTGGTGCGAATCTGGAGTCCTAGCATCAGCTGTGCTGGGCTAAACCCTGTGGCTTGAATGGGCATCGCCCTACAGGACAAGAGGGCTAGGTACGGCTCAGATTGCTTTAAAATGAATTTTGTTGTTTGAACTGCCCTTTCAGCCATTCTGTTGGCCTGCGGGTAATGTTGACTTGACATGGAATGTATAAAATCATATTCCCTGCTGAAAGCACTGAACTCTGTAGAAGCGAACTGCATTCCGTTATCACTCACCAGCTCCATTGGAATGCCCCACCGGGCGAACAAGCTTTTAAGACGAATGATAACGGACTTGTGATTTCATTCAAAGCTGCAATTTCCAAATACCTGGAATAGTAGTCGATCACAACTAGGAACTTTTTCCCGTGCAGTTCGCACAAATCAGCAGCTATTTTCTGCCACGGGCCTGCAGGCAGCGGAGTAGAAATCAAGGACTCCCTTCTCTGAGTAGGCCGGCGTTCCCCGCAAAAGGCACATTTAGACACATGACTTGCAATGTCGGAGCTGATCCCAGGCCACCATACGGCCGTAGCTGCCCTTTCTCTGCATTTTGTAATGCCTAAGTGGCCATCGTGAATCCTGTTTAACATCTCCTGCCTCATGCTGACAGGAATAATGATGCCGTCCTAGAACAGCACCAACCCCTCCAGCTCTGTGAGCTGCGACCTCTCTGACTGGTAAGAACTTAAAGACATCCAGGCTGCCCGACTTTCGGGCCAACCTTCTTTTATGTACTTTATAACTTCTTGAAGGTCTGTATCTAAATATGTCTCTTTCTTTATTTCTTCTAGTTTCCTTGAAGAGATGGACTTTGAGGGCAGAACTGAATCTACATACACTTTCAAATCCGATTCGGTTGAAGACTCTTCGGCAGCAGCCAGCGGGAGCCTGGATAGTGTATCTGCCACAACCAGTTGTTTCCCCGGCACATGCACTGCCTGAACGTTGAACCTGAGCAGCCTCATTAGAAGTCTCTGGCATCTTAAGGGTGTTTTGTCGATATTGTAGGAGTTGATTAGAGGGACTAGTGGTTTATGGTCAGTCTCCAGACTAAATTTCTCTAAACCCACTAGGTAACTCTGAAAGCGCTCACAGGCCCAAACTGCAGCCAGGCACTCTTTCTCAATTTGACTCAGCAGCCGTCAGTGTGCGGGAACAGTAGGCGATGGGCTGTAGTTTATTTTCATTTAACTGCAGGAGGGTGGCCCCTAACCCATAACTGCTCGCATCAGCACTAACCACAGTCTTTTTGGAAGGGTCGTAGAACCACAGCACTGGGGCAGACCCCAGCAGGGACTTGGCCTGCATAAAAGATTCTTCCTGCGAAGGTCCCCAGACCCAGGCAACATCTTTCTTTAGCAACTCTGTGATAGGGTGTAGTACTGTGGATAAATCTGGAAGGAACCTGTCCACATAATTTACAAGGCCCAATATTTGTCTCAGCTCATGTACGTCGGAAGAACTTTTCATCTGTTCAATAGCACAAATTTTCTCGGGGTCTGGCTTGATGCCATCCCAATTGATGATATGCCCAAATAACTTAATTCACCTTTTCTAAAATGGAATTTTTCTTTATTTAGCTTCAGCCCAGACTCTCTGATAGTCTGCAACACACAGCTCAATCGCTGATCGTGTTCCTCCAAAGTAGACCCATACACTAAGATGTCGTCCATGACGACTGCCGTGCCCATGTGGTCTCTTAGGAGAGAACTAATTTCCCTTTGAAAGATTTCAGGAGCAGAGGATATCCCGAAGGGGAGTCTGCAGAAGCAAAACCGACCTACTAGTGTAATAAAGGTAGTCAGTTTGCGGCACTTTGGATCTTGAGGATTCTGACAGAAGCCGCTAGAAGTGTCCGATGTAGAGAAGAACTTCGCCCCAGCCAATTTCGGAGAAATGTCTTCCAGTGTCGGCAGCACAAATCTCTCTCTCTTCACTGCCAAATTCAACTTTTTAAGGTCTACACAGATGCGCACCTTCCCTTTTTTCTTTGCAACAGGTACAATGGGGGCACACCAGTCAGTTGCTTCAAAAACCTCTTCAATAACCCCCATATTCTTCATGCGCATTAGCTCCTTCTCCACTTGAGGCATGAGCGGGAACGGAATTCTACGGGGAGTAGTAATACTGTATGGGACTGCGTCACCTTTAAAGGGACACTGAACCCAATTTTTTTCTTTTGTAATTCAGAAAGAGCATGCAATTTTAAGCAACTTTCTAATTTACTCCTATTATCAATTTTTCTTTGTTCTCTTGCTATCATTATTTGAAAAAGAAGGCATCTAAGCTTTTTTTTTGTTTCAGTACTCTGGACAGCACTTTTTTATTGGTGGATGAATTTATCCACCAATTAGCAAGGACAACCCAGGTTGTTCATCAAAAATGGGCCGGCATCTAAATTTACATTCTTGCATTTCAAATAAAGATACCAAGAGAATGAAGAAAATTTGATAATAGGAGTAAATTAAAAAGTTGCTTAAAATTTCATGCTCAATCTGAATCACGAAAGAAAAATTTTGGGTACAGTGTCCCTTTAATTGATATACGGACTGACTTGCAATTCAGTAGGCCCAATTCACCAAACATATCTTAAGAAATCTCATTCACTCTGGCTACTAGGCCCAAACCACAGGCTGCTTTTCTGCTCAATAAATTGTTAACACACTGACCTCAAATCACATGCACCCACATGGTGAATTTCCTTTGCTTGTACTCGCAGCTGGCAAGAAATTTCCCCGCACAATCAATGCGGCCACCAGGACTATGGACATTTGTAGTAACCTTTGCCAGCTGGGGCTGTCGAGGCAGTTTTATGAATGCTGCAAAGGACATTACAGTGATATCTGCTCCTGTGTCAATCTTAAAGGCAACTTTGGCTCCCATTACAGTAAAAGTAACCTTCCAATCTTCTTCTGAACCCGGCCGTTCAACAACAGACCCTACAAAGGACTCTTCTTGATCCTCCTGGTCGCTATCCACCTGCATCTCCTTAATATATTCAGTTTTACACACCACTTCAAAATGGCCCATCCTGTTACATTTTCTGCATCTTTTGTCTTTAGCAGGGCATATGACACTCTGATCATGGGCACGGTTGCACCGTGTGCATAAAACATGCTGCGCCCATCCACTTCTAGGTCTATCTGTTATCTTAGGTCTACCGCTCACATTGTGCCTTTCACCAGCAGCTCTCCTGAACTGCTGCACTTCATCCACAATACTCTCAGACCTCAGATCAGCAATTTGTTTTTTCACCAGTTCACTCTGGCGGGCCATCCTAATAGCCCCATCTAATGTTAAATCAGGCTCTATCTGTAGCTTCAGTGAGACTTCAGCATCTGCAATTCCAGTAACTATTCTGTCTCTGATTTGCTCTTCTTTAGCAACACCAAACTCACAGAATTCAGATAGTTCATACAGGCTGCGCACAAATGACTCCACAGATTCTCCCACATGCTGATCACGTTTGTGAAAACAAGCTCTCTCATGAATCACATTTCTTTTGGGCATAAAGTGGGCACTGAGTTTATCCATAACTATTTCAAAGTTAAATTCTTCCCCTTCTTGGAAAGTAAAAGCATTGAACACTGGCTCCACAGCTTTCCCCATAGAGTATAAAACTTGTACTTCACTACTCTCCTTGCCCAGCTTGGAAGCAATCCTGAAGCACTGAAACCGCTGACGCCATGTAGGCCAAGCTGCAGGCTGAGAGAAGTCAAAAGGCTCAGGTGGGGAAAACTTTGACATCGTCATCGATCAGGAAACAGAAGCGTAGGCAAGAACTTCTGACACCATGTCATGAGATGCAGGACACATGCAGGACACAGCAAGGATAGTACAACTCTATTTTACTACAGAGCATGGAAATATACATCTGGTATGGTTGATCTCACTAACTGCGACACAGACAAACGGACCTAAGCCCCGCCCCCAATCTAGTGACGTCACTTCCTGCTCTCATCACAGACTCTATGCTGAATTTCAGGTTTTAATAGGTCCAATTTTGTTCTAAGTACTCGGCCTAACATAAGGCATGCTGGAGGTTGTCCAGTGGTTGGATGAGGTGTATTTCTATACTGCTAAAGGGACAGAAAACCTTTAAGCATTTACACAAAACGTTCTGCTTGACCATTAGTGGCTGGATAATAGGGTAATAGGGTTCTGTTTGATGATGACAAATACCATTTTCTTTGAGAATAGCGTGAAATTGCCTAGAAACAAACTGTAGTCCATTATCTGGGAAAGCCAAACATTGCAAACAGTTTCATTAATGCAGCAACTGCAGCTTTTGCAGTAGTCTGTGACATGATTTGGCACTTAGAATGATAGTGTATGGCTTAGTATAAGCCCGGAGAAGGCTTAAGGTTAAGGCCATGTGGGATTTCTTACCTTTATAAGGCCCTGTCAGGAATTGCGAAGCCTCTTTTCCATTCTGTTGGCTGAAGATTCTTGTTTGCTGTTATGGTCCTGTTGCTCCCTAGTTGCATCATGGAGCATGCTCGGAGGTCGGTGGTACCACCCAGGGAAGAGCTGAAATTTGTGTCAGGAGCCAGGAAGATGAGGCCTGGAAGAGAGCAGATAAGTGTTGATGAGGAGATTGTGCCCCCTACTCCCCCTCCTAGCTTCCGGTTGTGTCGGCGCGAGTGACGTCACTTCTGGTAGCATCGGCACGCGTGAGGGAGAGGGGCGGTTGAGGCCTACTTCAGCGCGGAGCACCTAGGACAGGTAAGGGAGTGCTCTGGGCCGCAACTGGTTCCAGGGTGGGTTGCGGGGTGGCCCTAACACGCACAAGAGGTGGCAGGAGTTTTTAAAGGGTCACTGGGTTTGGCAGCATGCTTGGTTCTGCTACAAGGGGGCGTGGTGCTTATGACGGTCAGCAGTGTGTTGGTGCTGAGGGAGAGTATTACATTGGGGGCATGCTTGGTGACAGCGGAACTGTGTCCGCTGCTACTTTGGGTGCGGCTGGTGTGAGTGAGGCTCAAGGAAGGATGGCAGGAACTTCAATGGGGGGCCTGTTAGTTCCATGTGATCAGGGCAGGAAAGGGGTCTTGACGTGAGTGTGGGACATGATTCGGCCAGCCGTGCTCGGTCGGCTTTCCGATTGGGGGATTCGGGTTTGTGTATTAGGGAGTCTGCTTTGGGAGACCATGTCACAGCGCGTGTGAGTGTGGACAGGGCTGCTTGCCCAGCACCAGTATTCCCAGATGATAGCGGTGCAGTGATGGGGTCTGCTGTTTCAAGTAGCTTAGGGGGTGTGCAGGGAGGACAGCAAATAGGGGGTGCCACGCAGGCTGGCTCTAGTGCTGTGGTCCGGGGTACTCCCGATGTCTTTGCTTTGTTACAGGAGGCCTTGTCCAGATCGGTGGAAGAGCAGAGTGCTGCAGCTACCATGACAATGTCTCTGGCTGGAGGGTCTTCCAGAAGGGCCTCCACAGATCAGATGAATGTCAGCGCTGCTGGGCAGAAGGGGTCGTTGGCTGACGGTCCATCAGGGAATGCAGCGGCTTTGACAGTTTCTCCTAGTGGGGGCGAGTGCCAATCTTTTTCTCATACACGTACTATGTTGTCTGATTCTTCATCTGCCTGTGGTTCTGAGAGTGAGGAAGATTTGTTGGGAAAGGGCAGAGGAGAATGTTTAGAATGATGAAAAAGATTGTAGCAACTGTTGTTCCAGGAGCAGCGCCTCAGGCCACTCAAGGGGGGGCGGTGGTTGTGATCTTGGTTCCCATGGTGGCAGAAGTGCGCAAGGCGGCCGTCCAGGGGGGCACATACCCCTGTACTATTTATTCACTCCACGCACATCTCAACGGCAAGGTGATCAAGAAAATTCAGGAGGGGAGGTTTATCAATATATTTGAGTTGTCTGTGGAGGCTTGCAGGGCAAAAGAGAGAAGCAAGGGCGGGACAGGCCCAAAGAAGGTGAAGTGTTCTGACATGTTTGAGGAATGGGAAAGATGTTTTAGAGTTCTTGCTTTCTACTACTTAGATAGGTATCCCGACCAACAACACGCCATCCTAAAGTATCAGGATACGATTGACTGGATACGACGGAAGTTCGGAAATGGAACATGGAGGAATTACGATGCAGAGTACAGGAGGAAGATGTCTAGCGACCCCACATTGACGTTTGGGATGACCGACATGCAGCTGTGGTCCCCATTCTCCTACAGCACCTGCAAAAACACCTGGAGATCGTCTGATGCCGAAGGCCAAGAAGAAGTCCTGGGAGTGCTGAAAAATTGTAGGATCGACATTGAAGGTGGACACTCTTGAGCCAGGTGGTTGGGGCTTTACCCCGATAGGCGGACGGTTGCCCTGCTTTTGTCTGGGATCCGTGAGGGGTTTGTCATTCCAGTTAGCCACCTGGTTATGGGGTCATCTACACATAGGAACCTGAAATCGGCCTAACAGTTTCCTGAGGTGGTGCGTGACAATGTCTCAAAGGAGGTGAGTTATGGGCGCATTGTGGACCCCTTTCGTGCAGTGCCTTTAGCAGATCTTGTGGTGTCTCCTTTGTGGGTTGATCTAAAGAAAGAGCAAGGTAAGTACTGCCTAATACAACACTTGTCCTATCCAAAAGGGGGTTCGGTCAATGATGCCATTGACCCTGTCCTGAGTTCTGTTCATTACCAATCATTTGATGAAGCGGTGAGTATTGTGCAGTCATTGGGCTGATGGGCCTTATTGGCAAAGTTGGACATCGAATCAGCCTTTAGGTTGCTCCGTCTACATCCGTCCTGTTTTAAACTGATGGGTTGTAAAGTGGGTGGCATGTTTTATGCGGACAGGTGCTTGCCCATGGGCTGCGCCGTTTCCTGTGCATTCTTCAAATCCTTTAGTTATATTTTGCACTGGGCGGTGTCAGCAGTGGCTGTAGCAACTTCATTGCTCACTATTTGGATGATTTTTTGCTGATTGGGCCTCGGGATTCTGATGAATGTGCCCGGCTGATGAAGGTCATGCATGTTTTGATGGAAAGGTTTGGGGTGCCTCTAGCCAAGGACAAGACCCAGGGCCCCTGCACAGCGTTGACGTTTTTGGGCATTGAGATTGACACTGTGGCTCAGCTTTGCTGTTTGCCCGCTGATAAGGTGGCTAGATTGCTGGAGGCGATTCGTGTGGCTGCTGTGGCTCAGTTTCTTTGTCTGCGAGATCTACAGTTGTTACTCTGCCTCTTAAATTTTCCCGATGGGGAGGAGAAGCACCGTTGAAGGGTGGTAAGGGGCTGTCAGGATCAGGGTATTGAGGGACATGGTCGAAGACTTAGTGGTGTGGGAGCATTTTCTCCATCACTTTAACGGTGTTAGACTTTGGCACGATTGGAGTTGTTCACAGATGCAGCAGGATCTGTAGAGTTTGGTGCATATTTTGGAGGTAAGTGGTGTGCAGGTGAGTGGCCAGAGGAATGGCGTTCTGGGGGTCTTACTCGCAACCTTACGCTCTTGGAGCTATTCCCTATTGTGGTTGCTGTAGAATTGTGGGCCTCACATTTGCGGGATAGATCTGTGGTGTTTTGGTCTGACAACCTAAGTGTAGTTTACACCATAAACAGTTTATCAGCCTCCTTCCCATTGGTCATCAGGTACCTGAGGTTCTTGGTCCTCCAGTGCATTGACTTTAATATTCAGTTTTGGGCAAAACATGTGCCTGTGGTGCAGAATATTGTTGCTGATGCTTTATCACGCTTTAATTGGCGGCTATTTAGGAAGGTGCAACCTATGGCCAATGACACTGGGCTCATTTACCCTACTTTACTTTGGCAACTGGCATATTTAGGATCAACCTTTGGGGCTTGGTGAGAGCGTCCTTAGCATCGGCGACTTGGTCAACTTATCAGAAGCACTGGAGTGAGTGGCATCTCTTTTGTGTTTCTCAAGGTGGGGAGGCTTCTTCTGGATCACAGGTAACATTGCTTAAAAGGCTGGCTTGCCTGCGTGTCAAGGGAGTATAGCAAGGGGCGGTGCAGAGCAGTTTAGTGGCTTTGAGCTTCCAACAAATTGTGAAAGGCTGGCGGCGCAGAGAGCTTCGTAGAGTGGATAAACGTGAACCGGTGACGTTTGAACGTTTCCATATGTTAATGGATGCCTTGGAGGGTGTGTGTTGTTCAACATTTGAGGTCAGACTGTTCCAAGTGGCATTTGCATTGGCATTCTTTAGGGCTCTGAGGGTTGGTGAATTAGTGTCCCCCAGTGGGTTGTGGCATTCAATGGGATCGCGTTAGGTTGTTTGAAAGGGTGGTTCTGTTGTTTATTCCACGTTCAAAAGTTGATCAGGATGCGAAGGGTGCGTGGTTGACATTGTGTGCTCAGGCGGTGGAGGATTGTTGTCCGATGCGTCTGGTGCATGAATACAAGGCTGCTCACCCTGCAGGGGGTCAGCAATTCTTGGTGCACAAGGATGGCTCAGCTCTCTCTAGATTTCAGTTTGGGAGGGTGTTGAGGGCAACAGTTCAGCACTCTTGGTGGGATCCATCAACAATAACCCCTCATTCTTTTCGTATAGGAGCTGCCACTTCGGCGGCAGTGGCCAAGGGCTTGTCACTAGGCAACATATGCAAGCTGGGGAGTTGGAGGTCTAATTGGCCTCTTGGGACAGTTGGTTTTATTTGATTGTGGAAGTGTTCTGTTGTGCTGTGTTATATTTTGTTGTTATTGTGTTGTTTTCTTTACAGGTACCTCTCGATTGACATGGGTTTGGCTGGTGGGTCACTCATTCATACATTGGGCATCCATACGAGCTCAGAACTCCCCGGTCAGACAGAACCTAGGATTCCCCGCAGATAGGGCATCATTGAGGTGGCTGGGATGTAGAGGGTTATTATGGAGGGACCTCCCTTCTTTATTGCAGGATGCACTTAGGAGGTTAGGTCTTCCCGATACTATAGTTTTACATGTGGGAGGTAACGATTTAGGGGGCTGCTAGCTCTTGAATTGAATAGGATTATGAGGTCAGACCTCGTGTGGCTGAGAGCTTTGTGTCCGGGGGTGGTAATCGGGTGGTCCTTCCTAGTTGCCCGGTTAAATTGGAGATACATGGGATCCTCGGGGGCTGCTTATAGGGTTTGCAAAAAGGTGAACCGTGTGGTAGGCAGGGCTGTTACAGAGTTGAGCGGTTTTGTCATTCGACACAATGACATTATGGCTGACAGAAGGGGCTAATTTAAGCCGGACTGAGTTCATCTGAATGATGTCGGTCTAAATATTTTCCTGGATGACCTGAAAGTCGCTTTGGCAGCTCACCTTTAAGGTGTCTAGCTAATTTATGTGGTTGGCGGCAAGAGTTGTGGCGGTAGGTCTTGGCCCCTTTTCCTTACCATCTTTGGCTGAATAAATGGGGTGGAATGATGGCTGGGCCAAAAGTAGGGGCCTACAATCCTAAGTGGCTGCTTAGGGTGTCCCTCTCGGTAAGTGAGCCAAAGGATCTCCCTACAAACCCTGTTTTCTATAGGACAAACAGTAAACAATAGCACTATTAAAGGCAATCACCACTATTACTTATTTCTTAATAGCAGTATGCAATAAGCAAATTTGCTGCTATATTATGTGACAAAGATATATTTCAGGTGGGGTGGTGCTTTGCATTAGTAATTAAATACAAAAGATTTGTGGATATAGAAGAGAGATCCACAGAAAGAATGCAACTATAGCACTCTATGCCCAGACTAGAGAGGAAAAGAAATTCCAGTATGTTGTTAAAATTTAACTTTTATTTATCAAATTAAAATAGGGGTTGTAAACACTTAAAAAATAGTTTAAAAACAATATGAGACTCAATAATAATGAATTACTGTGGTAGATGATCTATAGGTTCTATGGGGCCTATTTAAAGGATTCCAAAACTTTACTATTTTCGGCACAACATGACCATCAATTTCTAATCACCAACGTTTATATATTGCATAACTTACCTACTTTTACAGGAAAACGATCGTTCATAATAATATAAAATTATAATTTATGTTTCCATGATGACGTCAGTAAATCCAACCCTCTATTATGGGCAAATCACTACCAAACTCAATAGCCAATCTTATTGCGATTTCTTGAATATCATTAACTGACGATTCTGTCACCCCTCACATGCGCATTGCGATCCGCTCACTCACGCATGCGCATATACTATCTCTGTTACCACATTTACCTGCTGGTTTGATGGTGAGTGACGTGTACTATGACGAGTCCTGAATATCGCGCATGCGCAAAGCTACGTGACGTATACTATGACGAGTCGTGAATATCGCGCATGCGCAAAGCTACATTTGTCCGCCATTTTCATAACCCAGGTTATCGTTAATGATTTGAGGATGCTAAAGACTAGCAGAACGGTGGGTTTGGAAAACAATTTATTTTCAATGTTATAAATATAATAAACGGTAGTAATTGGAAATGCAATGCCAATTACAAATATAGGTGAAATTTATTAATCTTGCAATTGAAGATTATCTTTTCTCATGGTTTAGTGTTCCTTTAACAAATGTCTGTCAGACATGATACAATCAGCGGATCATGTCCGACAGACATCTCTGAATGCGAAGAAATCACGCTGTGCTTTGGCACATCCAGTGCAAGCTGAAACATAACTGGCAATATCCTTATCAGGAGTTGTCCACCACACTTGACCCCTCCCCTTCTGTTTCATGCGGATTATGCCAGGATGAGCTTCATGAAGAATTTCAATAATTTGTTGTTGTAACACAAAAGGAATAAGAAGCCTTTCTCCCAGACTAAACAGCCACCCCAAATTACTCCAGAGCCCTGTTTTGAAATGATTTGAGATGTATTAGTGTGTTTAATGGCCAACCTTTGCGTACATAAGCAAGTAGCTCCCCCAGCACAAAGTCCTAGGCTGTCTCCTGTGAAATTTGGTAAATATTTTATCTTTTTGTTATGGTTAATTCTGAATCCATTGTCAAAGGAAGCCTAAAGAAGGCCTCTGCATTAGCATGTAGGGCATTTAGACGATATTGTATGTGATACTGGTAGGCGCCCATAGTCAAGGCATAACTCTGAAGCCTTGCTGCTGTTGTGTTTGAAATACCTTTCTGTGGGTTAAAATTTGTCAATAAGGGTTTATGGTCCGTAAGCAGCGTAAAGGGTCGACCAAATTTTCTTTGAGAAAAGCTTAAAATTGCCTAGAAACAAACTGTGGTCTATTATCTGAAACAAGCTTTCTGGGAAAGCCAAACATTTCAAACAGTTTCTTTAATACAGCAACTGCAGCTTCTGCAAAAACTTCCAGCTCTGCCTCCCCAGTGTTGTTTATTCTGCTGTGCAAAACATCAGAATCTTTAGAGGCTTGTTCTGTAATGCTTGCAATGTACATAGCACTTTTAAATGTTAAATCTTCTTCTGTGACCATAACATTGAATAGTTCTCTGACACGAGTCAGGGAAGTAAGAGATGGGTATACACTCTAAAATCCCTCCTTAGATAAACCTAAGTAACTAAAGATCACAGGAGCACTGCGAGAGTATAGATTAAGCCATCATGGCATTTAGTTAGATAGGGATCTTTTTTTTTTTTTTTTTATCAATTTTTTATTGAGGACAATATAAAAATGAAGTAATAACAACATAATGATCATACACATCAAATATTCAGTCATAGTGGACATAGTGATAGTCCTCTTTTTTCCATCTCTTTTAATTAAAGAGGTCACACTTGGACCGGTGGTATTGTGTAAGTCCATTGTAAGAGATTGTTGATAAGCATAATAAACATAACAGTAAAACAGGGATAACTTGAAATAAGCTGATTCAACCCCATAAAACCATATAAGTGCAATATCAGCATTTATCAATGTTCATTTAAAAGGGTTAAGGTTCAATTGGGAATCTGATAGAGTTTAGAGCTATAATTGAGATTTAATCCAATATACAGATGACACCTTGCGCTTTTGAATTAATGTTAATAAAATCGGATAGAGGCAAAACAGTTAAATATGTGTATGAGCGTGACATTAAATTTAAAACTATAAGATTGCAGTGTTATATAAGTACTTTTAGGGAAGTTACATTGTAAACCGTGACTCCGGCACCACTGCCACATTTGTATACCCGATCGACTGATTGGCTGTTAAAAATGCCAGTTTAGATCTGGAAACAGAAGGGGGTAATGATTACATTTAGGGATTGATAGAGTGGCGACATGGAAATTCAAGGTATTTTTAGCCGCATTCTTAAAGAAGGTGTTAATGTGCTCCATTGTTCTCAGGGAGTCAACGGGAAATTAACCTGGCATTGACATATAATATGCTCCCTCCACTGTGAGCCCCGGCCGTAGGCCCCGCAAGGTAGTGGAAGTACCCAACATAAAGTGGTATGACAGGTCTAACCCATATGCTGTGGAGCACTTATCATATACGGCCAAATTATGTAAGAAACTAGTTTTATGCAGGTGTCCAAATATAAGGTAAGGCTACCAATAAGGAGTGATAAGATAAAAACAAATATTAACCAAAATCTGAAGCTCTCAGTTTCCCCCACAAGTCTGGACCTGCTTCTGAGCCCCCATGTACCACACCATTAAGTTGTCCCCAACAGACAGCAGTAGGCAATAATTAATATAGGTTATACATAGATACCGTAACTTTTTTTTTTTTTTAAAGAATGGAAAGTAAAACTTAAGTCATTAGGGATAACATGTTGGGATAAGGAAAAATGATTAACAATAGACCCTTTTGGAGCCTATGGGGGCTAGTTATCAAGCCGTCTACTTTTCTGGCTTCGCCGGCCCAATACGTCCGCCTAAGCTCGCCTACCTTCGCCGCCGCGGACCTGAAAAAATACGCCTAAGTTATCAAATAAAGCTGTCAAAAAGCCGCGGGGCGATGAGCAGCGGACTGTGACAGTTATCACTCATCCGATCTCGCTGCCCTTCGGCTTTTTCCCAGCTTTATTGCTAGCCTGTCACTAAGCACTCACACTAAACTGCACTGTTCTACCCCCTATACCGGCGCCCCCGGAGCCCCCCGCAACTCAATAAAGTTACTAACCCCTAAACCGCCGCTCCTAGACCCTGCCGCAACTCTGATAAATGTATTAACCCCTAAACCGCCGCTCCCGGACACCGCTGCCACCTACATTATACCTAGTAACCCCTATCCTGCCCCCCCTATACCGTCGCCCTCTATTATAAAATTATTAACCCCTATCCTGCTGATCCCGCACCTCTCCGCAACTAAATAAATAGTTTAACCCCTAAACCGCCGCTCCATGAACCCGCCGCAACCTATAATAAATTTATTAACCCCTATCCTGCCCCTCACTACGCCGCCGCCACTGTAATAAAATGATTAACCCCTAAACCTAAGTCTAACCCTAACCATAACGCCCTCCTAACTTAAATATTAATTAAATAAATCTAAATAAATTAACTCTTATTAACTAAATGAATCCTATTTAAAACTAAATACTTACCTTTAAAATAAACCCTAATATAGCTACAATATAAATAATAATTATATTCTAGCTATCTTAGGATTTATTTTTATTTTACAGGTACCTTTCAATTTATTTTAACCATGTACAATAACTATTAAATAGTTATTAACTATTTAATAGCTTACCTAGCTAAAATAAAGAGAAATGTACCTGTGAAATAAATCCTAACCTAAGTTACAATTACACCTAACACTACACTATACTTTTATTCCTATTTAAACTAAATACTTACCTGTAAAATAAACCCTAAGATAGCTACAATATAATTAATAATTATATTCTAGCTATCTTAGGATTTATATTTATTTTACAGGTAACTTTGTATTTATTTTAGCTAGTTAGAATAGTTATTAAATAGTTATTAACTATTTAATAACTACCTAGCTAAAAGAAATATAAAATTACCTGTAAAATAAATCCTAACTTAAGTTACAATTAAACCTAATACTACACTATCATTAAATTAACTAAATAAACTACCTACAAAGAACTACAATGAAATACAATTACATAAACTAACTAAAGTACAAAAAATAAAAAAAGCGAAGTTACAAAAAATAAAAAATTAAGTTACAAACATGTTAAAAATATTACAACAATTTTAAGCTACTTACACCTAATCTAAGCCCCCTAATAAAATAACAAACCCCCCCAAAATAAAAAAAATCCCTACCCTATTCTAAATTACATAAATTTCAAAGCTCTTTTACCTTACCAGCCCTTAAAAGGGCCATTTGTGGGGGCATGCCCCAAAAAGTTCAGCTCTTTTGCCTGTAAAATAAAAATACAACCCCCCCCCAACATTAAAACCCACCACCCACATACCCCTAATCTAACCCAAACCCCCCTTACAAAAACCTAACACTAATCCCCTGAAGATCATCCTACCTTGAGTCGTCTTCACTCAGCCGAGCCACCGATGGAACTGAAGAGGACATCCGGAGCGGAAGAAGTTAATCCTCCAAGCGGCACTGAAGAAATATTCCATCCGATGAAGTCATCATCCAGGCGGCGCTGAAGAAGTCTTCGATCCGGCCGATGTCATCTTCAAAGAGGTGCTGAAGAGGTCTTCTATCCGGGCGAAGTCATCTTCCAAGCCGGGTCTTGAATCTTCCTTCCGCCGACGCGGAACCACCTTCTTCACCGACGGACTACGACGAATGACGGCTCCTTTAAGGGACGTCATCCAAGATGGCGTCCCCTCAATTCCGATTGGCTGATAGGATTCTATCAGCCAATCGGAATTAAGGTAGGAAAATCTGATTGGCTGATGGAATCCAATCAGCCAATCAGATTGAGCTCGCATTCTATTGGCTGTTCCGATCAGCCAATAGAATGCGAGCTCAATCTGATTGGCTGATTGGATCAGCCAATCGGATTGAACTTGAATCTGATTGGCTGATTCCATCAGCCAATCAGATTTTCCTACCTTAATTCCGATTGGCTGATAGAATCCTATCAGCCAATCGGAATTGAGGGGACGTCCCTTAAAGGAGCTGTCATTCGTCGTAGTCCGTCGGTGAAGAAGGTGGTTCCGCGTCGGCGGAAGGAAGATTCAAGACCCGGCTTGGAAGATGACTTCGCCCGGATAGAAGACCTCTTCAGCGCCTCTTTGAAGATGACATTTTTTATTTTTTGTACTTTAGTTAGTTTATGTAATTGTATTTCATTGTAGTTATTTGTAGGTAGTTTATTTAGTTAATTTAATGATAGTGTAGTATTAGGTTTAATTGTAACTTAAGTTAGGATTTATTTTACAGGTAATTTTGTATTTCTTTTAGCTAGGTAGTTATTAAATAGTTAATAACTATTTAATAACTATTCTAACTAGCTAAAATAAATACAAAGTTACCTGTAAAATAAATATAAATCCTAAGATAGCTATAATATAATTATTAATTACATTGTAGCTATCTTAGGGTTTATTTTACAGGTAAGTATTTATTTTTAAATAGGAATAATTTATTAAAGTATAGTGTAGTGTTAGGTGTAATTGTAACTTAGGTTAGGATTTATTTCACAGGTACATTTCTCTTTATTTTAGCTAGGTAAGCTATTAAATAGTTAATAACTATTTAATAGCTATTGTACATGGTTAAAATAAATTGAAAGGTACCTGTAAAATAAAAATAAATCCTAAGATAGCTAGAATATAATTATTATTTATATTGTAGCTATATTAGGGTTTATTTTAAAGGTAAGTATTTAGTTTTAAATAGGATTCATTTAGTTAATAAGAGTTAATTTATTTAGATTTATTTAATTAATATTTAAGTTAGGGGGCGTTAGGGTTAGGGTTAGGTTTAGGGGTTAATAATTTTATTACAGTGGCGGCGGCGTAGTGGGGGGCAGGATAGGGGTTAATAAATTTATTATAGGTGGCGACGGTGTAGGGGGGGCAGATTAGGGGTTAATAAATGTATTATAGGTGGCGACGGTGTAGGGGGGGCAGGATAGGGGTTAATACATTTAATATAGGTTGCGGCGGGTTCAGGGAGCGGCGGTTTAGGGGTTAATACATTTATTATAGTTGCGGTGGGCTCCGGGAGCGGCGGTTTAGGGGTTAATATGTATAGAGTAGCTTGCGGTGGGCTCCGGGAGCGGCGGTTTAGGGGGTAATAACTTTATTTAGTTGCAGCGGTGTAGGGGGGGGTCAGATTAGTGGTGTTTAGACTCGGGGTACATGTTAGGGTGTTAGGTGTAGACAGCTCCCATAGAAATCAATGGGATGTCTGTCAGCAGCGAACTTGTACTTTCGCTATGGTCAGACTCCCATTGATTCCTATGGGATCCGCCGCCTCCAGGCTGGCGCTTTGAAAACCAGGTACGCTGGGCCGTAAAAGTGCCGAGCGTACCTGCTAGTTTTTTGATAGCTAGCAAAAGTAGTGAGAATGTGCCGCATCTGGAGTGACGTAAGAATCGATCTGTGTCGGACTGAGTCCGGCGGATCGAAGCTTACGTCACAAAATTCTACTTTTGCCGGTCTCGAGCCTTTGATAACTAAGGCGTATCAGCCTCGCCACAAATACGCTGCGGAATACGCAGCGTATTTGAGGTTGACGGCTTGATAACTAGGCCCCTTGGTGGTTAAGTCAGAATGGGAGGATGCCGATATGAGAAATCAGCTGTCTGAGAGGGGCAGCTGCAGTCTACCCCTCTCCTGTCTTTGGAATATAGCCGACATCTTGTGATTGTAAAATGATCCCCTCCAAAGCAGATAAACATCCTCTTTCTCCAGGCCTGTGAGTTACTGCAAACCAGCAGTGGGCAAACTGGTCAGTGGGTTTTTTGGGTGTCACTAGAGTTTGTCGCGAGATCGCTGACCAGGCGTTTGTGTAGGACGTGTCCATCTTTGTTTTGCGCCTGTATGGATATTCGGGGCGTGCAGCATTATATTGTTCATGTCCAATTTCCCTGTTAATGAGTTTCGGCCAAGTGGTTGCCTCTGTCTGCGAGTGTCCGTCAGGTTCCCCAGCTAGCGCAATGTGTCTGCGTGTCGAGTATGTCAGCTGAGGCCCTACCTGTAAGTTATCGAGTACCCGCATGTAAAAAACATCTGATGATGCGTAGTGGTCGCCGGTGGCCGGGCCTTCAGCAGTATAGCAAGCTCCTTTGAAATGCTCGCAGTCTGAGACCGGCATCGAGCTCATCTGCATCTGAGTGAAATCATCACGAAGGCTTTGTTGTCTCGTAGCAAAATTGTGAGGCTCTATCTCTGGTATTGTGCGCCGTGGAATTGGCGCCATATGGTTTGTTTGAGTCATAGAAACTGTTCCTTTGAGCGCATAATATATTGTTATTATAAATCTTGGCCACTAGATAATCGTATGGCGCTTTATCAAGTAATTTTTCAAAGAGTCTCTCCAGCCTCTCAAAAGAAGGTGTTAGGCAGTATTGAAAATCTGGTTCTCCTATGCAGATCATAGTGAAGGAAGAAGTACATAAGCACACACACTCCTCTGTCATATACCTGTTTCCCAGTGTCTTATCGGTGTGTCCTCATATATATCAGGTGTGATTGAGTTTTGAAGAGATTCGGTAAGTCAGCCTGATCTGACAGCACCGATAACCCGGCTCTTCCCGGGGGGGAGGTGGATACCAACTAGTAGGCCGCCGCCTTTGGCCGTTCTCCGATCTGAATGTCCAATTTCATTAATACAGCAAATATGAATACTTTAGATCCCCAAGTACCAGTACTATGAGGCTTTCAGTTTTTATGTTCGTATCTTCACTGTGAGATATTAATAATCGGCGGATTATCAAAAGTTCGTTTGGAGCTTTCAGAAAATGCGTCCAGTCCTGAACGCTGCACGGACACGCCCCCCCAGATAGGGATCTTTTTATTCGCAGTACACTGTGCAATGGGGATAATTACCCATTTTGTACTAATCTAAGGTATATTATTGGAGACCTGATACTTTTGTAGCTTTAATTTTATCATATATGAGCGGAACAGGGGGCAGGCATGAGTATATGTGTTTTTTAGAATTTTATTTGTCCTTATTTTTCTATAATAATATGAATTAAAAGTTAAATTTTAATAATTTTGGTCACCCCTTCCTACCTTTTCATTGATTTGGTACACACTCTCTCTATGCTTCATTAGTGTGCCATTATAGTGCTTCTTTCTCTCCTCTACACATTTTTTTAAATTCCCATAACAAACTGGTCTTGCAATGCAGTGGAAAGGTGATCCCCAAAAGAGCAGGTGCTTGCAATTGCAAGTTTACGTAATGGCATACGCAGAAACTGATTCACCAGGCTCTCGCCTTGGTTTACAGAATTTAAATCTCTCTGCTATCTCTAGTGGTTTTGGCTGGAAATTGTCACTTAACAAAGCTATTAAGATTGCCAATGGCTTACTGGCAGGTTTCTCAATAGGTTTCTTAGGGTTTCATGTATTGTGTCTCCAGTAGCAGTTAAAAATACAGCAACCTGCTTGTTGTCAGGTATATCATTAGCTGTAAAATATTGTTCAAGTATTTCACTCCAGGATGTCCAAGAATCAGTCTGGATAAAAGTCCCTTACAGGGGGGCGGAGCCTACAGCTGTTGCAGTGAGACGCATTTGAGAAAAGCTCCAGATAATATTTGTTTTTTTAAGGCGTTAAATCCTAATATTATCACTTAATTTCCAAATATCTCTAACCCTGAGAAACTTTGGGTGAATCTGAAGCATCGACTTAATCCGCGGATCTGCCTATGCTCTTCAGCTAGATACACAGCATTTGATTCCAACTTCCCTGTGGATTTGAGTGTATGGGTGTTGGGCTGGCCGCATAATTCCCCTCAAGAGGGTTAGTGAGCAGTGTAAAGTGCTGCATCCATTCTACTTAAATACTAGACACATACTTATAGGATGGAACCCTCTAAAGATAACCTAATGGCAAAGATCAGAGACATTCTCAATGGTACATGTGACACAGCTTGAGCACCATTTGCTTGCAGCATGGTGTAATGACGATGAACGTAAGCAGCAGAGGAATACGATCACAGTTGACAGTGGTAAAGACAGTACAGAGGAAGCAGATTATATGGGAAACGTTTGTGCCTCTTTGGTGATATCAAATGAAACAGCCATGAGGTCTGAGGACCCAGAGACTAAAGGGATTTGCTATGAGCAACCGGGAAATCTAAATTCAAACCGGCAACCTGTCTGTGGCATACTGGAGCTGTAGGCCTGATCCAAGAAAGGAACCAGTGGCTACAGAGAAGTTGGAAATTAATTTTGAGTTGAAGGGACCCTGCTCAGTGAAGGAGCTCCTGCTGCCATGAATGAATATGACAGTAAGAGACTAAATAGCAAAGATGTGACAGTCTGGATCTCCTACCAAGTCAACCCTCAAAACTCAGCTGCTGTTTGGTGCAGAGACCTCCTTAAGTTTAAAGGTAAAACACAACTTCTAATAGGGAAGTATCACTCAAACATTCTATTTTCCCTCTATGCTGAAACACATGGACTGGCAGTAACATCAGAATGGAATTTTGGACTTGTATACTGTTTCTGCCATAACAGAGCTGGAATTAGCTGAGAAGGAGTTGACGGGGAAGACAGAGTTGCAGGCAAAGTTCAATATCTGCCCTTTCAGTTAAACTACTTTGTTTCTAATTTGATATACTGTATGTATACCCTAATGAGAACTACTCAGTTTGATGTTGGGACTTTTATCATTGTACAAAGTACATGCTTACATTTTGCTCACTGCCTAATACCACTTACTGTTATTACCGAGGTGAGGAAATATTTGTTTGCTAATATGGGACATCATGCCATTAAAATGTATATGTAGGCAATCCTATGTTAGCCAATAAACCATGCATCCTCTACTAATATAACTCCAACATATGACCTACAGTTGCAGATGTTTGGGTGGAAGTTAGATTGAAGCTACATACATTGCTGTTTAAATATTCCACATATGTGATGCTTAATGTTTGCTAGCCCCTCTATATTTCTGTTAGGACAGTTCAGAGTAGACAAAGAGCACACTACCTGGTGCAGGTGGTAGAGGGCCACTGCAAACACCTCTCAATGTATCCACAGCAACAAAGGTCCACAGCCCTAAATCATGATTAAGGGTGAATAACCTGAAACGTTGCTTTTTTGCTGCTGTGTGCCTATATGCTTTGTGTAAGCTAAAGGTTCAATAAATGACATAAAAACAAGAAAAAAAAAATTCCTTGTGATTTGGTGCTGTGGACCTTTGTTGCTGTGGATATATTTCTGTTAGGGGTAGTATCTGTTTCCACTATCTATGACATAAGAGGACGAGCCAGCAGTTAAGAGCTGTGTCTCACTTTCACCAATTTTACATTTAATATCCCTAATACCAAGACCCATATAAGCCACAACTCTGTTTACAATTCATGCCTAGGAGTGACATCTACTTTTAAGTGCTATTAGTTTATGTCCCCTACAGCAAAAACCTAGATTTTAACATGCTGAGCCTCACCCTTATGGATGCTTGAGAGGTGTTGGGGTTTTTTTGTTTGTTTTTTAATTTATTTTTCCTTTATTTTCCTACTGCCTCTAAATAAGGTATAGATCTCCTTTCTTTAAAGTATTAAGTTCATTTGTACCTTATGATAATGGCTTTCTTCATAATATATGACTGCAAACTAAGCCTCACACCTAGATTTGGAGTTTTGCGTTAGCCGTCAAAACCAGCATTAGAGGCTCCTAACGCTGGTTTTGGGCTACCGCTGGTATTTGGAGTCAGTCAGGAAAGGGTCTAACGCTCACTTTCCAGCCGCGACTTTTCCATACCGCAGATCCCCCTACGCCATTTGCGTATCCTATCTTTTCAATGGGATCTTTCTAACGCTGGTATTTAGAGTCTTGGCTGAAGTGAGCGTTAGAAATCTAACGACAAAACTCCAGCCGCAGAAAAAAGTCAGTAGTTAAGAGCTTTCTGGGCTAACGCCGGTTCATAAAGCTCTTAACTACTGTGCTCTAAAGTACACTAACACCCATAAACTACCTATGTACCCCTAAACCGAGGTCCCCCCACATCGCCGCCACTCTATTAAAAATTTTTTAACCCCTAATCTGCCGACCGCACACCGCCGCCACCTACGTTATCACTATGAACCCCTAATCTGCTGCCCCTAACACCGCCGACCCCTATATTATATTTATTAACCCCTAATCTGCCGCCCCCAACGTCGCCTCCACCTACCTACAATTATTAACCCCTAATCTGCCGACCGGACCTCACCGCCACTATAATAAATGTATTAACCCCTAATCCGCCTCACTCCCGCCTCACTAACCCTATAATAAATAGTATTAACCCCTAATCTGCCCTCCCTTACATCGCCGCCACCTACCTACAATTATTAACCCCTAATCTGCTCACCGCTACTATAATAAAGTTATTAACCCCTAAAGCTAAGTCTAACCCTAACCCTAACACCCCCCTAAGTTAAATATAATTTAAATCTAACGAAATAAATTAACTCTTATTAAATAAATGAATCCTATTTAAAACTAAATACTTACCTGTAAAATAAACCCTAATATAGCTACAATATAACGAATAATTATATTGTAGCTATTTTAGGAATAATATTTATTTTACAGGCAACTTTGTAATTATTTTAACCAGGTACAATAGCTATTAAATAGTTAATAACTATTTAATAGTTACCTAGTTAAAATAATTACAAAATTACCTGTAAAATAAATCCTAACCTAAGTTACAATTAAACCTAACACTACACTATCAATAAATTACTTAAATAAAATACCTACAATTATCTACAATTAAACCTAACACTACACTATCAATAAATTAATTAAATACGATACCTACAAATAAATACAATTAAATAAACTAACTAAAGTACAAAAAATCCGGCTGAAGTCTTCATCCAAGCGGGAGCTGAAGAGGTCCATGATCCGGATGAAGTCTTCTATCAAGCGGCATCTTCAATCTTCTTTCTTCCGGATCCATGTAAGGGGGGTTTGGGTTAGATTAGGGGTATGTGGGTGGTGGGTTTTAATGTTGGGGGGGGTTGTATTTTTTTTTACAGGCAAAAGAGCAGTTTTCTTTGGGGCATGCCCCGCTAAAGGCCCTTTTAATGTAAAAGAGCTTTGAAATTTTTTAATTTAGAATAGGGTAGGGCATTTTTTTATTTTGGGGGTCTTTGTTATTTTATTAGGGGGCTTAGAGTAGGTGTAATTAGCTTAAAATTGTTATAATATTTTTCTAATGTCTGTAAATATTTTTTTTATTTTTTGTAACTTAGTTCTTTTTTATTTTTTGTACTTTAGTTAGTTTATTTAATTGTATTTATTTGTAGGTATCGTATTTAATTAATTTATTGATAGTGTAGTGTTAGGTTTAATTGTAGATAATTGTAGGTATTTTATTTAAGTAATTTATTGATAGTGTAGTGTTAGGTTTAATTGTAACTTAGGTTAGGATTTATTTTACAGGTAATTTTGTAATTATTTTAACTAGGTAACTATTAAATATTAAATAACTATTTAATAGCTATTGTACCTAGTTAAAATAATTACAAAGTTGCCTGTAAAATAAATATAAATCCTAAAATAGCTACAATATAATTATTTGTTATATTGTAGCTATATTAGGTTTTATTTTACAGGTAAGTATTTAGTTTTAAATAGGATTAATTAATTTAATAAGAGTTAATTTATTTCGTTAGATAAAAATTATATTTAACTTAGAGGGGTGTTAGTGTTAGGGTTAGACTTAGCTTTAGGGGTTAATACATTTATTAGAGTAGCGGTGAGGTCCGGTCGGCAGATTAGGGGTTAATACTTGAAGTTAGGTGTCGGCGATGTTAGGGAGGGCAGATTAGGGGTTAATACTATTTATTATAGTGTTATTGAGGCGGGAGTGAGGCGGATTAGGGGTTAATAACTTTATTATAGTAGCGGTGAGGTCCGGTCGGCAGATTAGGGGTTAATAATTGTAGGTAGGTGGCGGCGACGTTGCAGGCGGCAGATAAGGGGTTAATAAATATAATATAGGGATCGGCGGGGGTTAGGGGCAGCAGATTAGGGGTACATAGCTATAATGTAGGTTGCGGCGGTGTACGGAGCGGCAGATTAGGGGTTAAAAAATATGCAGGTGTCAGCAATAGCGGGGGCGGCAGATTAGGGGTTAATAAGTGTAAGGTTAGGGGTGTTTAGACTCGGGTTCATGTTAGGGTGTTAGGTGCAGACTTAGGAAGTGTTTCCCCATAGGAAACAATGGGGCCGCGTTAGGAGCTGAACGCTGCTTTTTTGCAGGTGTTAGGTTTTTTTTCAGCTCAAACTGTCCCATTGTTTCCTATGGGGGAATCATGCACGAGCACGTTTTTGAAGCTGGCCGCATCCGTAAGCGCCGCTGGTATTGAGAGTTGCAGTGGCAGTAAATATGCTATACGCTCCTTTTTTGGAGCCTAACGCTGCCCTTCTGTGAACTCTAAATACCAGCGGTATTTAAAGGTGCGGCCAGAAAAAAGCACGCGTAGCTAACGCACCCCTGTGGCCGCGAAACTCCAAATCTAGGCGTCAGTTTCCTACCTCTGGAATGGGTCAAAAAGAGTTAATTACCATAGACATCTCAGCAGATTATATATTGGTATGCGCCTAAACTAGTATTAATTAAAATGAGACCAGAATTATTGTTGTTACTCTCCCCCCTAACCCTGACAACTTATCATATCGCCTGGGACATATAGTTTTAGTTTTCATGTGCTTATTCATCATTGTGTCTATATTAAATTTGCCACAGATACATACGGCTAGATTACGAGTTTTGCGTTAGGCTGAAAAAGCAGCGTTAACAGGTCCTAACGCTGCTTTTTCACTACCGCTGGTATTACGAGTCTTGCAGGTTTAGGGTCACCGCACACATTTTTGGCCTTACCGCAAAACGATATTTTTTGGCCTTATCGCAAAACGCCGGTATTACGAGTCTGTCCTGGGAGGCCAAAAAGTGAGCAGTACACCCTACTCCGTCAAGAGTCCTAACGCATTTAAAAGTCAGTAGTTAAGAGTTTTATGGTACACCGTCGTAGCATAAAACTCATAACTAATGTGCTAAAAAGTACACTAGCACCCATAAACTACCTATTAACCCCTAAACCGAAGCCCTCCCACATCGCAAACACTCAAATAAAAATTTTAACCCCTAATCTGCCGCTCCGGACATCGCCGCAACTATAATAAACATATTAACCCATAAACCGCCGCACTCCTGCCTCGCAAACACTAGTTAAATATTATTAACCCCTAATCTGCCGTCCCTAACATCGCCGCCAACTACCTACATTTATTAACCCCTAATCTGCCATCCCCAACGTCGCTGCCACTATACTAAATGTATTAACCCCTAAACCTAAGTCTAACCCTAACCCTAACACCCCCTAACTTAAATATAATTATAATAAATCTAAAGAAAAATTAATATTATTACCTAAATAATTCCTATTTAAAACTAAATACTTACCTGTAAAATAAAACCTAACAGCTACAATATAACTAATAGTTACATTGTAGCTAGCTTAGGTTTTATTTTTTATTTTACAGGCAAGTTTGTATTTATTTTAACTAGGTAGAATAGTTACTAAATAGTTATTAACTATTTAATAACTACCTAGCTAAAATAAATACAAAAGTACCTGTAAAATAAAACCTAACCTAAGTTACAATAACACCTAACACTACACTACAGGATTGAGCTTGCATTCTATTGGCTGTTCCAATCAGCCAATAGAATGCAAGCTCAATCCTATTGGCTGATGGAATCAGCCAATAGGATTGAACTTCAATCCTATTGGCTGATTGCATCAGCCAATAGGATTCTTTACACCTTAATTCCGATTGGCTGATAGAATTCTATCAGCCAATCGGAATCTAAGGGACGCCATCTTGGATGATGTCACTTAAAGGAACCGTCATTCAGTAAGAAGACTCCGGATGAAGAGGATGCTCCTCGTCGGATGTCTTGAAGATGGAGCCGCTCTGCGTCGGATGGATGAAGATAGAAGATGCCATCTGGATGAAGACTTCTGCCCGTCTGGAGGACCACTTCGCCCGGCTTGGATGAAGACTTCTCCCGGCTTCATTGAGGACTTCGGCCCGGTTGGATGAAGACTTCTGCTGCTTCCTTGAGGATGGATGTCCGGTCTTCAGAACAGTAAGTCGATCTTCAGGGGGTTAGTGTTAGTTTTTTTTTAAGGGTGTATTGGGTGGGTTTTATTTTTTAGATTAGGGTTTGGGCTGCAAAAGAGCAAACTGCCCTTTTAAGGGCAATGCCCATCCAAATGCCCTTTTCAGGGCAATGGGGAGCTTAGGTTTTTTTTAGATAGTATTTTATTTGGGGGGTTAGTTGTGTGGGTGGTGGGTTTTACTGTTGGGGGGGTTGTTTGTATTTTTTTTACAGGTAAAAGAGCTGATTACTTTGGGGCAATGCCCCGCAAAAGGCCCTTTTAAGGGCTATTGATAGTTTAGTTTAGGCTAGGGCTTTTTTTATTTTGATTATTTTTATTTATTAGATTAGGTGTAATTAGTTTACATATCTTGTAATTTGTTTATTATTTTCTGTAATTTAGTGTTTTGTTTTTTGTACTTTAGCTAATTTAATTTAATTTATTTAATTGTTGTTAATTTAGTTAATTTATTTAATTATAGTGTAGTGTTAGGTGTTAGTGTAACTTAGGTTAGGTTTTATTTTACAGGTACTTTTGTATTTATTTTAGTTAGGTAGTTATTAAATAGTTAATAACTATTTAGTAACTATTCTACCAAGTTAAAATAAATACAAACTTGCCTGTAAAATAAAAATAAAACCTAAGCTAGCTACAATGTAACTATTAGTTATATTGTTCAAAAAGAGAAAAGAGAAGAGGCGCCAAATGGTGTGTATCGTTTTAAATTCAGTAGGCCATGCCCCCAGATAAAAACTACTTACAAAATTTCCAGCACTTGAGAAGTGCCACAAATGCCTTCTGAACTGTTAGCAGCCGTCCAGCTAGCTGAATTGTACCAGTACTACTTCAATAATGTGCTGTATGAGACAAAAAACACAAAAGTGCCACAATAGTGTGTATCAGTGTGATCACTTGTGAAAGCGCAATAATTGAAATGTACTCACAGGATATAGGGCACTTGAGAAGTGCCAAAAAGACCTCCTGGACACTTGTCAGCTGTCCAGCTCACTGATTTCACCGATATCCTCTGGGTTCAATAGTTCAGGTCACAAAAGGGCTCCAATGAAGCACTCTATGATATACCTGCAGCTCAGTGTCCTGTTACTTGCATAAATGGCTGTCAGTATTAAATGCCAAAAAAAAGCCGTGCTACTTGTAATTGTAATATAAAAAGATATTTATTTAAAAACAATGTTACACTACGCGTTTCCCGGTTGCTAAGACCGCTTCCTCAGGTGTAAATACAAATACAAAGTAGCCAAATTTTATATCCCATTGTCGGCGTCTATCCCGACCTAGGGCGCATGCGTGAGCAACTTAAACATCGTTAGCCAATCCGTGTCTGTATAAGAATTATCTGTGGTATAATAGGTTCCCACTTAGGGGCTTGGCCTGTGACGTTACCCACTATCATATGAGTGCAGTGAATGACACTAGGTGCCGATGTGCCACATCAATGGCCAACACCGGTAAACAAACACATCGTAAGTGTTTTTTACATATTGCAAAAATTATTAAAGGATCGCCCCATTAATTTCAGTACTTATTGTTTAAGCTCAGATTGGATTAGAGAATGTTGACCACGCATTTACAAATCATAAAAACCTTAAAAAATACAAGCATTGCTTCATAATGGATATATCTCGACATCTAAATACATAAACTCGATAAAAAAGCCACTATATTTGAACAAAATTATTTTCAAACATAATTTCTCATGCATATAACTAAACTAAAACACAAATTCAGCATGTTCTAATTTTTCGGTTCCCAGTGGCTATAACATTAATCTAATTCCTTACAAAATCCTATAAATATTACGATAAAAATTATATAGTGATCATAATTAAAAATAGAATTGATTTACCTAAAATGAATTAACATGGGTGTCGATGAATGGTGGAATGTGATGGCTATTTATTATTAACCAAGCTCATGATAGCTATCATGATGCTAAAAATTACGTGAATATATATGAAAATATAAAATAATGTAAAATGATATAAATTAATGGTGTTCTAATTAGTGAAATGTCTCATCAACAGATCTAATAGAATCAATAATTCCAATGTGTATAACCTAAAAACTATGCACCTGAAACAATTAGACAGAACACCCATAAGAGAAGAATACATTCCAGTATCAACCCCAAGAAAGAGAAGCTACGCAAGCGTGGCTGCAGAGGTAGAGCCAAATCAACCAAAAAACAAAAACTTGCGAAAATGAAAGAAGGGATCTTTAATTTATCTAGTCACACATTAACTAATGAGGAAATCTGTATTTTGAGTAGAGGACTTTCATTTTGTCCTTCTAATAAACACAACATGTTTGAGTTATTTGTGGACCTGAACAGGTTTGTCAGAAAGTTAAATCTACAAAGGTATTTTTGTGACAAAAAATTAAAGTCAACAAATCAAATTCCCATCATTACAAACGACATGCCTGAGAGACCCACTAGGGAAATTGTATATTGTGAACCTGAAGAATTCTGTGATTCATTATTTGATGATTTCATACACTCCAACCTTACACCTAGATCCAATTTTAATCCCCCCACCATATGTCAGAATATCACTCTCTTTCAAAATTTAGTACTAGAAGATTTTGGAACAATGAACCATAAAATTAACAATCATAATTTGAATAAGTTTGAATACAAGGCCCTCGTCAACTTGGCTAATAACAAAGATATAGTTATCAGACAGGCGGACAAGGGGGGAGGGGTAGTTCTAAAAGATATGCCAGACTATATTGCAGAAGCTAATAAAATCCTGTTAGACCCATGTTATTACAGGGAATTGACTTTTAATCCCACTTTGGCGTATATGGCTAAACTCACCAAACTAATAGATAAAGGCTTTTCAGAAGGGATCCTTAATAAAAAAGAGAGAGATTATCTGGTACCTACATCTCCCAATTTGGCCTATTATTACCACCTCCCAAAAATACACAAAGACCCAAAATGTCCACCGGGGAGACCCATTATTTCTGGTATTGGGAATCTAACTTGCAATTTATCAGAATATGTAGACACCTATCTCAAAAAACCTGTTATGGGCTTAGAATCCTTTATTAAAGATACCCCAGATCTTATATCTAAGATCTCTAAAATTGAAAAAGCAGGGCATGATCTAATTTGGTGTACATGTGATGTATCCTCCTTATATTCAAATATTTGTCACGATCTGGGCTTGAAAGCAATAGATGATTTTTTAAAAAGAGATCAATATCTACCTTCCAATCAAAGACAGTTTTTATTGGAGGCTATATCTTTTGTGTTAAAACACAATTATTTGGTATATCAGGAAAGGTTTTTTCTACAAATCAAGGGAACGGCCATGGGCACCAGGTTTGCCCCCAGTTTCGCAAATCTGTTTATGGGGATATTTGAGGAGCAATATATATATAAGTCTCCTTTGGGGGCAGGCCTGGTGTACTATGGCCGTTTTATTGATGACCTGTTACTAGTATGGAATGGTACAGAGGAATCTGCACAGGAATTCATTTCATCTTTAAATAACAACAATATGGGCCTAAAATTAACATCTAATATAAATAGACATACCATAGAATATCTGGATTTAATCTTAAGCTGGGATGAGAGTGGACGAGTGACCACCAAAACTTTTTTTAAATCAGTTGACAAAAACAGCTATTTAAACTATAAAAGTAATCATTATAAAACCTGGGTAAACAATATACCATATAACCAGTTTGCGAGGATCCGTAGAAACTGTACATCTTTAAACATTTTTGATGATCAGGCAGAGATCCTAAGGTCAAGGTTTCTAGAAAAAGGTTACCCCAAAAACCTGGTAGAAGAAAGTTATAGAAAAGCCAGGATCAGAGATAGAGAAGAGTTTTTTAACTTTAAAAAGAAACATGAAGGCAATGAAAATTCTAACGATATTGGAGAAAAAGAAGCCAAAAATTCAAAGTCCAAATTTAATAATCTAAGATTTATTACCAAATTCAATAGTAACCACAATAAAATCAAACATATTTTATGCAAACATTGGTACATTTTACGCAATGATTGTATCCTTAAAAATATCTTGGAGGAGGTCCCCACATGCACTTTCAAGAGAGCTCCAACTCTAAAAAACAAATTAGCTCCGAGTAAGGTGGTAATGAACAAATATATTAAAGGGGGAAAGAACAAAATTATTAAAGATAACTGGCCAATAGGTAAAAGGGGTTTCTTCAAATGCAATCGTCCCAATTGTGGCCTATGTAAATACACTCCAGGAAATAGGATAAAATTTCAATCTACTTCCACTAAGGAAGAATTTGAGATAACCTCTAGATTCACTTGTGATTCTAGTTATGTGGTATATCTCCTTGAGTGCCAATGTGGAATTCAATATATTGGCAGGTCCTCAAGACCCCTCAAGAAAAGGTGGGGGGAACATAATAGAAACATAAAAAATGGGGTTGTTAATCATAGTGTCCCAAGACATAGTTTAAACTGTCATGATGGACAAACAGACATATTCAGCATTTTTCCTTTAGAACACATTGCTCCCAAATGGGGTAGAAATAGGCTGATCCACCTAAGACAGAGGGAGACATTTTGGATCTGGAAACTCAAGACTCTGCAACCATATGGCTTAAATGAGAATATAGACATGGCTGCTTTTAATTAAGGTTTAGGACACATAAATGTAGAAATGCATCATATCTGTTGATGGGGTTGTTGTTAAATGACAACAACATCATCAGACACACTAGATGAAATAGTATATGAATACACTCAGATACTTTTAGTATGAGTTATAGCTCAACAAATAGTTTTTAGGTTATACACATTGGAATTATTGATTCTATTAGATCTGTTGATGAGACATTTCACTAATTAGAACACCATTAATTTATATCATTTTACATTATTTTATATTTTCATATATATTCACGTAATTTTTAGCATCATGATAGCTATCATGAGCTTGGTTAATAATCAATAACCATCACATTCCACCATTCATCGACACCCATGTTAATTCATTTTAGGTAAATCAATTCTATTTTTAATTATGATCACTATATAATTTTTATCGTAATATTTATAGGATTTTGTAAGGAATTAGATTAATGTTATAGCCACTGGGAACCGAAAAATTAGAACATGCTGAATTTGTGTTTTAGTTTAGTTATATGCATGAGAAATTATGTTTGAAAATAATTTTGTTCAAATATAGTGGCTTTTTTATCGAGTTTATGTATTTAGATGTCGAGATATATGCATTATGAAGCAATGCTTGTATTTTTTAAGGTTTTTATGATTTGTAAATGCGTGGTCAACATTCTCTAATCCAATCTGAGCTTAAACAATAAGTACTGAAATTAATGGGGCGATCCTTTAATAATTTTTGCAATATGTAAAAAACACTTACGATGTGTTTGTTTACCGGTGTTGGCCATTGATGTGGCACATCGGCACCTAGTGTCATTCACTGCACTCATATGATAGTGGGTAACGTCACAGGCCAAGCCCCTAAGTGGGAACCTATTATACCACAGATAATTCTTATACAGACACGGATTGGCTAACGATGTTTAAGTTGCTCACGCATGCGCCCTAGGTCGGGATAGACGCCGACAATGGGATATAAAATTTGGCTACTTTGTATTTGTATTTACACCTGAGGAAGCGGTCTTAGCAACCGGGAAACGCGTAGTGTAACATTGTTTTTAAATAAATATCTTTTTATATTACAATTACAAGTAGCACGGCATTTTTTGGCATTTAATACTGACAGCCATTTATGCAAGTAACAGGACACTGAGCTGCAGGTATATCGTAGAGTGCTTCATTGGAGCCCTTTTGTGACCTGAACTATTGAACCCAGAGGATATCGGTGAAATCAGTGAGCTGGACAGCTGACAAGTGTCCAGGAGGTCTTTGTGGCACTTCTCAAGTGCCCTATATCCTGTGAGTACATTTCAATTATTGCGCTTTCACAAGTGATCACACTGATACACACTATTGTGGCACTTTTGTGTTTTTTGTCTCATACAGCACATTATTGAAGTAGTACTGGTACAATTCAGCTAGCTGGACGGCTGCTAACAGTTCAGAAGGCATTTGTGGCACTTCTCAAGTGCTGGAAATTTTGTAAGTAGTTTTTATCTGGGGGCATGGCCTACTGAATTTAAAACGATACACACCATTTGGCGCCTCTTCTCTTTTCTCTTTTTGAACAGAACCTGTGATTGCCAACACCTATCTGGAATGAGTCTGCTGCCTGGAGATTTTAATACCTCTGAGAGTGTGGACTATCTAACTTATATTGACAGAGGGATAGTCATATCATTGTAGTATACTTTAATAAAATCGTTTGAGTCTAACAATTTATATTTATATATGTAGGTTGTTATTTCGCTTGTTACATCATACATTGTATTGTTATTATAAAAACAATTAGTGACAAGTTTTACATTTAACACTTTATTGTAGCACATAGCACACCAATACTGGCAATTTAACAACTGCCAGTACACGAGGGCGCCTCTAATTTCACTTTAACATATTTTCATTTGATTAGTTATATTGTAGCTAGCTTAGAGTTTATTTTACAGGTAAGTATTTAGTTTTAAATAGGAATTATTTAGGTAATAATATTAATTTTTCTTTAGATTTATTGTAATTATATTTAAGTTAGGGGGGTTAGGGTTAGACTTAGGTTTAGGGGTTAATACATTTAGTATAGTGGCAGCGACGTTGGGGGCGGCAGATTAGGGGTTAATAAATGTAGGTAGGTGACGGCGATAATAGGGGGCGGCAGATTAGGGGTTAATAAATATAATGTAGGTATCGGCGATGTTGGGGGAAGCAGATTAGGGATTCATAAGTATAATGTAGGTGGCGGAGTGGCAGATTATGGGTTAATAAGTATAATGTAGGTGTCGGTGATGTCGGGGGCGGCAGATTAGGGGTTAATAAGTGTAAGATTAGGGGTGTTTAGACTCGGGGTTCCTGTTAGGGTGTTAGGTGTAAACATAAATTTTATTTCCCCATAGGAATCAATGGAGCTGCGTTACTGAGTTTTACGCTGCTTTTTTGCAGGTGTTAGACTTTTTCTCAGCCGGCTCTCCCCGTTGATTCCTATGGGGAAATCGTGCACGAGCACGTACGACCAGCTCATCGCTGACTTAAGCAGCGCTGGTATTGAAGTGAGATATGGAGCAATATTTTGCTCTACGCTCACTTTCTGTCTTTTAACGCCGGGTTTGTAAAAACCTGTAATACCAGCGCTGTAGGTAAGTGAGCGGTGACAATAAACTGCTTGTTAGCACCGCACAGCTCCTAACGCAAAACTCTTAATTTAGCCGATAGTTTCTTATTCTCCACATAGGACTTTGTAGTATGGGAAACAATGATATAGTGAATCTACCCGATTGTGTGGTACCCTTCATTCAGACCCATGGTATACATATCTGTAGATCCTGGTAGTATACTCTGCAACTCATAATCTATATTAATAACTTTAAATATCCATGTATTCTCCTTCCCCATCAGATATATAGTATGGTAAACCCTATATCTCCAACAGCTTTGGATTTTGTTTAAGTATAGTTATGATTAGACCATAATTTATTATGCAACTCAAATATGACTAAAATAATACTGTAGGTCTTGGCTAGATTCATATTGTTCATGACTGTTACTATATACAATTAGGGTTGCCACCTTTTGCACTGAAAATTCCTGGACACTTTTTAAGTGGGCGTGGAGAGGGTGTGTCTCAGGGCATGGCTTCTCATGGCCTCAAATTCATTATGAAATCAATTTATATATATAAAAGATATGTCAAATTTCAGATGTACTCACTGTACACAGACCCTTTCTCTAAATGATTGTAAGTTCATTGTCCTAAACAAGCTCAACACCCGGACTGCCTATATGATGATTTCCCCATTACCCCGCTGCTTACAAACTCTGCCTCCTGGCACCACACCAACACCTGTCTCTCTCTGCCGCTCTCAGACTCAGCTGCAGCTAGGGTTACCACCTTTTACCCAAAAATTTCCTGGACACTGTTTAAGTGGGCGTGGAGAGGGTGTGTTTCAGGGAGTGGCTTGGGTGTGGCTTTTTATATATATAGACATATATATATATATATATATATAGACACGTCAAATTTCAGATGTGCTCACTGTACACAGACCCTTCCTCTAAATAATTGTAAGCTTATTGTCCTAAACAAGCTCAACACCCGGACTGCCTATATGATTCCAATTTCCCCCCATTACCTCGCTGTTTGGGCTTATAAACTCTGCCTCCTAGGTCCTTCCTGGCACCGCACCAACACCTGCCTCTCTCTGCTGCTCTCAGTCGCTCTCAGCTGCAGCCTGCAGGATGTGACGACTCCCCTCCTCGACCGGCCTCTTCCCCCCTCCCACTGTCCCACACCGTCCTCCATCTCTCCTCCAGACAGTAAGACTCCACCTACCCGTTTTTTTTGTAACCCCAGGCTAAGCGCTCCTCTGGTCAGCTAATTTTTTGGAAAGTCTGTGCTCACTGCTCCTTGCTGCGCCAGGGGAGCGCTTAGCCCGGGGCATTTGTGGGTAGTTCCCGGGAAACAGAGCCTCAGACCGGGACTGTCCTGGTGAAACCGGGGTGGGTGGCAACCCTAGCTGCAGCCTGCAGGATGTGACGACTCCCATCCTCGACCCTCTTCCCCCCTCCCACTGTCCCACACCATCCATCTTCCGTCTCTCCTCCAGACTCCACCTACCCTTTTTTTTTGTAACCCCAGGATAAGCGCTCCTCTGGCCAGCTAATTTTTTGGAAAGTCTGTGCTCACTGCTGCTTGCCTCACCAGGGGAGCGCTTAGTCTGGGGCATTTGAGGGTAGTTCAGGGACATGGGAAGGGTTGCCACCTTTTGCCCAGAAAATTCCTGGACACTTTTTAAGTGGGCGTGGAGAGGGTGTGGCTCAGGGTGTGGCTTGGATGTGGCATCTTGCGGCCTCAAATTCATTATGAAATCAATTTATATATATATATATATATGAATAAGCAGGTAGAAAAAAGGCACTCACTGAAAAAATGTAAAACTTAGCATTTAATAAATAACATTAAAATGCATAATGTTTCGGGAGCATTACGCCCCCTTTGTCAAATGCATGATACAGCTATTGAAAAATTACAAAGCGTTATACCCAGTGTTTAAACCCATCACCTTAAATACCCATGTGTTGCTCCTTAGAACGCCGGGCCACGAATGCGGCCCGTGTGCAGCGTCGCAAAATAGTGACGTCATCAGCGTGAGTCACGCATAGGCGTCTGTTCCCAAGGAAACGTAAGGGTGCAGTGTCACGACTACGAGCACCAATAGAAAAAGATGTCAACAGCCTGTCAAAATAAAGTAAACACATAAGCACATTATATGTACCATCTAAACACAATTGGAGACAGGCAGGATTATAGACAAAGATTAGATTAGGACGCTGCATGGAGACAACACATTGTGAATGATAAAAACAATTTAAAAAACTGCAAAGTATAATTCATCAATAGAGAACATGTAATGTATATTAATATACACACGAATGGGTGAATGATAATGTATAGAGACATCATATAATTACTTTGTTAGACAACAAGAATGGCATTATTATTATATATCAAACTCATTCTTGTATAACATAGTCTACATGTATCTACATTAATCCTTCATGCACCCAAGAGTATGGTAGAGAACCAGATACCAGAGGACTTAAGCGAAGGAATGTGGCATAGGTTCAATTTTATGTAATTAATTTGACCGGATTAAGATAATGATGTGGTTCAGAATGTATACAGCCATGGTTTTTTAGGTGTCTGTGTAGAATGGTCCAAAATCCAACATAGTATTCAACCCTTTAGGTGTTATGGTGTCCAATGTGTATATCCATCTGGTTTCCAATCTGAGGAGTTGATTGCTCCTATTGCCTCAACAGCAATCAACTATATATGATGTCTCTATACAATATCATTCACCCATTCGTGTGTATATTAATATACATTACATGTTCTCTATTGATGAATTATACTTTGCAGTTTTTTAAATTGTTTTTATCATTCACAATGTGTTGTCTCCGTGCAGCGTCCTAATCTAATCTTTGTCTATAATCCTGCCTGTCTCCGATTGTGTTTAGATGGTACATAAAATGTGCTTATGTGTTTACTTTATTTTGACAGGCTGTTGACATCTTTTTCTATTGGTGCGCATAGTCGTGACACTGCATCCTTACGTTTCCTTGGGAACAGACGCCTATGCGTGACTCACGCTGATGACATCACTATTTTCCGACGCTGCACACGGGCCGCATTCGCGGCTCTGCGTTCTAAGGAGCAACACATGGGTATTTAGGGTAATGGGTTTAAACACTGGGTATAACGCTTTGTAATTTTTCAATAGCTGTATCATGCATTTGACAAAGGGGGCGTAATGCTCCCGAAACGTTATGCATTTTAATGTTATTTATTAAATGTTAAGTTTTACATTTTTTCAGCGAGTGCCTTTTTTCTACCTGCTTATTTGAATATCTTTCTGAAAGTGCACCCTGGAGGTTGCTATTGTTTTATGTAGTGCCTATTCTACTGACTGTGATATATATATATATATATATATATATATATATATATATATATATATATGTATATGTATGGCACGTGTTTGCAAGCAATCTCACTATACCATTCAACCACACTACAATTAGGAATGCAAACCTTTAATGTAGGGTAACCATCTAGTTAAAAACTAAAAAAAAAAAAAATTGTAGTAGCCCAGAGGCTGTAGTGAACATCGGCATAACAATTTTTGCATGCCATTTAAAGTGATTGTAAACTTGATTGTTATGGGTTTGCCAACTTTGCACTATGTCATCACACTACAGGTAACAGGCAAATAACAGCAATTGAATGGGCAAGTTATTAAACCCTGACACCTGCACAATATACCGACTCACAGCTTGTCATTAAACCTTTATCCCTGTACCTAAAAATGCTATGTTCTTGTCAGCAAAACCTTAGCCCTACATCTACACATACACACCTGCTTGCAGCTTGTGATTAGACACTTACCCTTATACCATTAGCTATCAATGTGGCTTAGTTTTTACCACTACACCTAGAGACGTCGGCTCAAAGCTCCTCACAGTGCCGTGCCCCTGTACATAGACAGGCCAGCTAACAGACTGTGATAAGAGACCTTTAGCCTTGCACCACAACACAGCTCATCGTTACGTCATTGCTCCTGTACCAAACCGGCTGACAGCTTACCGTAAGGCCTTCACTAATGAGGCTATTCCTGATGCTTCGTGCTGGCCATACACCAAGCTCACCTGTATTCCTGTTCCCTGAAAAGCTCCATCCCACTGTCATCACCATCCTCCGTATCTCCTCCAGACTCCACCTACCCGGGCTAAGCGCTCCTCTGGCCAGCTAATTTTTTGTAAAGTCTGTGCACTGCTCACTGCTGCGCCAGGGGAAGGCTTAGCCCGGGGCATTTCAGGGTAGTTCCGGGACACGGGACACAGAGCCTCAGACCGGGACTGTCCCGGTGAAACCGGGGCGGGTGGCAACCCTATGTACAATAGACTGTGGATAACAAAAGCTCTTCAACAGTTTTGCAAAAGTATAATCTTATATTGTATAATTTTATTTTCATGGTGCTAGGGTCCATTTCTATCACTAGATCTCCTCTATGTGAAATGTAAGTCCATCTGGGTCCATGAGTGACCCTTAGAAAATGGAGAGGAACTAACATTGAAAAATAGAGGTTGCAAGTTGTTTTGTGTATTACAATTATTACTGTTTAATTTCTTGCATTTTTTTTGTTCTTTGTTTTCTTGACAACTTTTAGCTGTTTGTATTGAAAAAGGCATATTAACATATAGGGGGGTAGTTATCAAGCCGTCAACCTCAAATACGCTGGAATTCCGCAGCGTATTTGTGGCGAGGCTGATTCGCCTTAGTTCTCAAAGGCTAGAGACCGGCAAAAGTAGAATATTGTGTGACGTAAGCTTCGATCCGCCGGACTCAGTCCGACACAGATCGATTCTTACGTCACTCCAGATGTTCCGCACACAAGTGCGGCACAATCTGACTACTTTTGCTAGTTATCAAAAAACTAGCAGGTACGCTCGGCACTTTTCCGGCCCAGCGTACCTGGTTTTCAAACCGCTGCCCTGGAGGCGGCGGATCCCATAGGAATCAATGGGAGTCTGACCATAGCGAAAGTTCATGTTCGCTGCTGCCAGACATCCCATTGATTCCTATGGAAGATGTCTGCACCTAACACCCTAACATGTACCCCGAGTCTAAACACCCCTAATCTGCCCCCCCTACACCGCCACAACTAAATAAAGTTATTACCCCCTAAACCGCCGCTCCCGGAGCCCACCGCCACTATAATAAACTTATTACCCCCTAAACCGCCGCTCCCGGAGCCCACCGCCACTATAATAAACATGTTAACCCCTAAACCGCCGCTACTATAATAAAGTTATTAACCCCTAATCCGCCTCACTAACCCTATAATAAATAGTATTAACCCCTAATCTGCCCTCCCTAACATCGCCGACACCTAACTTCAATTATTAATCCCTAATCTGCCGACTGGAGCTCACCGCTATTCTAATAAATGTATTAACCCCTAAAGCTAAGTCTAACCCTAACTAACACCCCCCTAAATTAAATATAATTTTAATCTAACGAAATTAATTAACTCTTCTTAAATAAATTATTCCTATTTAAAGCTAAATACTTACCTGTAAAATAAATCCTAATATAGCTACAATATAAATTATAATGATATTATAGCTATTTTAGGATTAATATTTATTTTACAGGTAACTTTGTATTTATTTTAACCAGGTACAATAGCTATTAAATAGTTAAGAACTATTTAATAGCTAAAATAGTTAAAATAATTACAAATTTATCTGTAAAATAAATCCTAACCTAAGTTACAATTAAACCTAACACTACACTATCAATAAATAAATTAAATAAAATACCTATAATTATCTACAATTAAACCTAACACTACACTATCAATAAATAAATTAAATACAATTCCTACAAATAAATACAATGAAATAAAATAACTAAAGTACAAAAAATAAAAAAGAACTAAGTTACAAAAAATAAAAAAATATTTACAAACATTAGAAAAATATTACAACAATTTTAAACTAATTACACCTACTCTAAGCCCCCTAATAAAATAACAAAGCCCCCCAAAATAAAAAAATGCCCTACCCTATTCTAAATTACTAAAGTTCAAAGCTCTTTTACCTTACCCTTTGCGGGGCATGCCCCAAGAAGTTCAGCTCTTTTGCCTGTAAAAAAAAACATACAATACCCCCCCAACGTTTCAACCCACCACCCACATACCCCTAATCTAACCCAAACCCCCCTTAAATAAACCTAACACTAAGCCCCTGAAGATCTCCCTACCTTGAGTCGTCTTCACCCAGCCGAGCCAAATTCTTCATCCAAGCGGAGCAAGAAGAGGTCCTCCATCCGGTAGAAGTCTTCATCCAAGCGGGGCAGAAGAGGTCTTCCATCCGATTGAAGTCTTCATCCAAGCGGCATCTTCTATCGTCATCCATCCGGAGCGGAGCGGCAGCATCCTGAAGACCTCCGACGCGGAACATCCATCCATTGTATTTAATTTATTTATTGATAGTGTAGTGTTAGGTTTAATTGTAGATAATTATAGGTATTTTATTTAATTTATTTATTGATAGTGTAGTGTTAGGTTTAATTGTAACTTAGGTTAGGATTTATTTTACAGATAAATTTGTAATTATTTTAACTATTTTAGCTATTAAATAGTTCTTAACTATTTAATAGCTATTGTACCTGGTTAAAATAAATACAAAGTTACCTGTAAAATAAATATTAATCCTAAAATAGCTATAATATCATTATAATTTATATTGTAGCTATATTAGGATTTATTTTACAGGTAAGTATTTAGCTTTAAATAGGAATAATTTATTTAAGAAGAGTTAATTAATTTCGTTAGATTAAAATTATATTTAATTTAGGGGGGTGTTAGTGTTAGGGTTAGATTTAGCTTTAGGGGTTAATACATTTATTAGAATAGCGGTGATCTCCAGTCGGCAGATTAGGGATTAATAATTGAAGTTAGGTGTCGGCGATGTTAGGGAGGGCAGATTAGGGGTTAATACTATTTATTATAGGGTTAGTGAGGCGGATTAGGGATTAATAACTTTATTATAGTAGCGGTGCGGTCCGCTCGGCAGATTAGGGGTTAATAAGTGTAGGCAGGTGGAGGCGACGTTGAGGGGGCAGATTAGGGGTTAATAAATATAATATAGCGGTCGGCGGTGTTAGGGGCAGCAGATTAGGGGTACATAAGTATAACGTAGGTGGCGTTCGGCAGATTAGGGGTTAAAAAAAATTAATCGAGTGTCGGCGATGTGGGGTGACCTCGGTTTAGGGGTACATAGGTAGTTTATTGGTGTTAGTGTACTTTAAGGCACAGTAGTTAAGAGCTTTATGAACCGGCGTTAGCCCAGAAAGCTCTTAACTACTGACTTTTTTCTGCGGCTGGAGTTTTGTCGTTAGATTTCTAACGCTCACTTCAGCCACGACTCTAAATACCGGTGTTAGAAAGATCCCATTGAAAAGATAGGATACGCAATTGACGTAAGGGGATCTGCGGTATGGAAAAGTCGCGGCTGAAAAGTGAGCGTTAGACCCTTTTTTGACTGACTCCAAATACCGGCGGTAGCCTAAAACCAGCGTTAGGAGCCTCTAACGCTGGTTTTCACGGCTACCGCCAAACTCCAAATCTAGGCCTTAGGGTTTATTTTATAGGTATTTAGTTTTAAATAGGAATCATTTTTTTTTTGTTTAATATATTTTATTTGGTTTAAAGTATAAAAGATAACAACTGGGGACACGTAGGACCCCTGCTCCATTAGACATAATAAGCATGAAAATCAAACAAACGTGTCTTAGATAAATGGACATACACTTAGTACATAAAAGAATATCCATATATAGAATCATATTTCCCCATTCTAGAGATAAACAAGGGAATTCTAGCCAAAGGGGAGTTTATATTCCTGTGAAATGGGAGGAATTGTGTCGGAAATAGTCCGCCTAATTTGAACCCTGGTGAGGGCTCTGTAGGTGGTGGGGGGGGGGGGGGAGGTGTACCAGTGAAAAATATCCAACATTGAAAATATGTAGGTGGGTGGACATAACACAACATAATGATTAAAAATAAGTGTTAGTTGCTCTAGTTATGATAGTATTTCCTTATCTTTCCTTAAGATATAATGTGCCCTAGGATATTGTAGGTTACATAGCTCTGGACATACTGTATAACCGAGGGCCCACCTACCATGCTATGGGATCTTGTCATAAAACTTCGCTAGATTGAGTAATTTATCGTAAATTGGCGTGTTCGTGGGTTAACCATCCTTTAAGCTCCCCCCAGACCCTGGCCACTGGTCCAGAAGGAGAAACCATGAATAGTAATGATACATAACAAAAGAAAGAAATAACAATGTATACTTGTCCTCGTCGAGGGCCCCCTCAAACCCCCAGACTGGGCAGACACATATAACTGGTTTATCAGTATCATTAGACCCACGCTCATTACGGTTGAGATATGGCTGCTATGGCATCTGTTTCACATACGCTTATGCAAGGATCTCTCCCGGGGCTCCCCACAAACCCACAGGCAAAATGTTAAGACAAGATGTCCGCAGCCAATATTGTAAAAGCTATCAGCCAACTATACATTAAAAAGCAAACAGCGAGTTAAGGTAACACAAAGGTCCCATTGTGTTGTTATGAAAATTGTCTTTAAAAGTTACCATGTCAGTCTTATTAGAATTTCATACAATAAGGTGGTGGAATGACTCAGGCCATAGGGGTAAATATGAGATAGACCTAGTAATGGACACTTAGTAGTAGAGAACCATAGCATGTAATATGTAGCATTGGTAAATTTACAATGTGTAATGGTGCAAGAAACACTGACTGTGGATATAAGGTATACTGTGCCATACCCATAACTTCTGAGTAGGTAATGAAAAAGATTAGCCTCAGTGGCCGCTTAACACTAACAATAGAAAAGTTATAGCAACATATAAGGGTGGGTAGGCAGTCGCAGCCTGCTAGTAAGCAAAACATAAACAAAAGATAAGAACAGAAGCAGGCTGCTATTTTGCTAGCAATGTTTGTCCCATGGAGCTTGAAAGTGTTGAAATTACATGAGCCTCTGCCACTCATTTATCCGATCCCAGTCGTAACGCAGGTAACAGCATGAGAGGCCCCTTCCCATACCTCTAACCATCTCAGCAGTTCAGGGTGTCCTGCTAATGCAGGTTGGGCTATGCAGAGACACAGCGTGGAGCACAGGAACAGGTCCATCTTAGTTGTGAGTTGGCAAGAGGCCATGGCCCTATTCCACCAGGGAATACTGTCCTCCGCTGCATCCGCAAAGGCATCGGATCTCAATCCCGCCGCCACCACCTTCAAATCTCGTAGAGCAGGTGTCGGCCATATTGTGTCTACTCCAGGGGCCATGTCTGCAAGGCTGTCTCCCCAGACTGCTCTCCCTGAAGCCAAAGGAGCAGGTATCACAAATTCAGGAGCGTTGCTCTCACTTACGAGCGCCTCCAACTGTCCTGTATTTTCGTCCGGTAAGTCTCCGCCCCACTCCCGGACCTCAATTTCAGCTGCCCCAAAGCTCCTTACGATCAGTAGACGTAACTTACAGAAGTGAGAGTCCAACCGGGTAAGTATTTCTGTGTCACTCAGTGCGGACGCCATGTTCTCAGTGTAGATGGTTAGCTCACTTCTAAGTTGTAGGCGCCGGGACTTTTGTCAGCTTTACACAAAGCTCTGCTGCTTCAGGCCGCATCTTAGACGGAGGACTGGTGTAACAGAGGCCTCACGTTCAGCAGTTAGTCAGGGCCTCAGTTCAAATGCACCATAGGGTGATATAAACATGCCATTGTAGCCGTGGAATCTTCCCACACAAGCCCTATATCAGGATCTCATACTCCAAGGCAGATTAGGGTGTAATATCTCTAAATGCCCTCAATATATTGCAGGAGCTTCAGTATAATGCGGCCATCTTAGTTGGCTGTTGGCTCCGCCCCCAGGAATAATTTATTTAATGATAGTGTAGTGTTAGGTGTATTTGTAACTTAGGTTAGTTTTTATTTTACAGGTAATTTTCTCTTTATTTTAGCTAGGTAGCTATTAAATAGTTAATAACTATTTAATAGCTATTGTACCTAGTTAAAATAAATTGAAATTTGCCTGTAAAATAAATATAAATCCTAAGATAGCTACAATATAATTATTATTTATATTGTAGCTATATTAGGGTTTATTTTAAAGGTAAGTATTTAGTTTTAAATAGGATTAATTTAGTTAATAATAGAAATATTATTTAGATTTATTTAATTAATATTTAAGTTGGGGGGTGTTAGGGTTAGACTTAGGTTTAGGGGTTAATAATTTTATTACAGTGGCGACGGTGTAGGGGGGGCAGGATAGGGGTTAATAAATTTATTATAGGTGGCGACGGTGTAGGGGGGCAGGATAGGGGTTAATAAATGTATTATAGGTGTAGGGGGGCAGATTAGGGGTTAATAAGTTTAATATAGGTTGTGGCGGGGTCCGGGAGCGGCGGTTTAGGGGTTAAACTATTTATTTAGTTGCGTCGAGGTCCGGGATCGGCAGGATAGGGGTTAATAACTTTATTATAGAGGGCGGCGGTATAGGGGGGGCAGGATAGGGGTTACTAGGTATAATGTAGGTGTCGGCGGTGTCGGGGAGCGGCGGTTTAGGGGTTAATACATTTATAAGAGTTGCGGCGGGGTCTAGGAGCGGCGGCTTAGGGGTTAATAACTTTATTTAGTTGCGTGGGTAGAACAGTGTAGTTTAGTGTGGGTGCTTAGTGACAGGCTAGCAAGAAAGCTGTCAAAAAGCCGAAGAGCAGCGAGATCAGATGAGTGATAACTCTCACAGTCCGCTGCTCATCGCCCCGTACTTGGTGCCCGGCTTTTTGACAGCTTTTTTGATAACTTAGGCGAAATTTTGCAGGTCCGCGGCGGCGATGTGAGGCGAGCTTAGGCGGGCGTATTGAACCGGCGAAGGCAGGTTAAGTAGACGCGTTGATAACTACCCCCCATAATGTACTGTTATATTGTTCTTCATTCCTGTAAAATGCTCTATTATTGTTGCACCTTCTAACAACCTCAATAAAAATCTGAAGAAAAAAAAAGTTCCTTACAGTGCCAATACTTGCATGCCTGGATTGCCATGTCTGCTAGGTTGTACAGCCGTGTCACCAATGTGATGTTTAGTGTATGTGCTTCTGTTCTTGATATTACAGCTCTGACATGTTTATAACAGTCACATAAATGTGTTAACAAGTACTCACTTTATTAATCATATTCTCATATTGCTGCCTTATTACACACTGCTTGCTTCAGCAGCTTTTCTTGCCTCAGAAAAACCACAACAGGAAAACAGGAAGTGAGGAACTAAACAGGAAGTAGCAGGAAGTGGGGAACCAAAAAAGGAAGTGTATCAGCTATAATTATCAACATCCTATACTGTATCACATAAGTGAGTGAGTGTGTGAGTGTATATATGAGTGAGTGTGTATGTATTAGTGACTCTGTGTGTGTGTATGTATGAGAGAGTGTGTATCTATGAGTGTGTATATATAAGTGAGTGTGTGTATGTAGTTGCCAACAGTCCCTGATTTCCAGGGACAGTCCCTGGATTCTGTTGTATGTCCCTGGATTTTTTTTGCCCCTGGAAATGTCCCTGAAAATCTCTTTTGCACATTTTGTTGTTTTTATATATATATATATATATATATATATATATATATATATATATATATATATATATATATATATATATATATATATACATACATACATATATACAGATAGATAGATGATAAATAGATATAGTGTATTATTTAAATATAATTCATTCCTAATGGAATATTATTATTATTATTGAATGGGTTCACATATTATTTGTCTTTCTAATTTTGATGCTGTGTTGTAAAAATAACCATATGCCCAGAATGTGTTCCAGAGACTGGGTAGGTGTAAGAGCTTGGTGTTGTAATCTGTATAATAAACTATGGATCAGTCTAAATTATACTATTACTTTCAAATGGGTGTGTTTTGATTGCAGAACTGAGTGGGCGGAGCAGTTGAACAGTAGGTCGTCAATACTCCAGTAACCCGCTTGCTTGCTCTTCTGCAAAGTGTCCCTGGAATTTTTTTTAAATGTTGGCAACTATGGTATGAGTGTGTGTTGTGTGAGTGAGTGTTTGTGTATGTATGAGTGATTGTGTATGTATGAGTGAGTGTGTATGTATGAGTGACTCTGGGTGTGTGAGTGTGTATGTCTGAGTGACTCTGAGTGTGTGTGTGTATGAGTGAGCGTGTATCTATGAATGAGTGTGTATGTTGTGTGTGTATGTATAAACGAATGTGAGTGTATGTATAATTGAGTGTTTGTGTATGTATAAGTGAATGTGAGTGTATGTATAAGTGAGTGTGTATGTATATGTGAATGTGGTGTGTGTGTATGTATAAGTGAGTGTGTGTGTGTGCAAGTATAAGTGTGTGTATATATAAATGTGTGTGTGTGTATGTATGAGTGACTCTGTGTATATATGAGTGTGTATGTATGAGTGACTCTGTGTAAATGTGTATGTATGAGTGGCTCTGTTTGTGTGTACATGAGTGATTGTGTATGTTTAAGTGAGTGTGTGTGTATGAATGTGTGTGTGTATGAGTGAGTGAGTATGTGTGTGCATGAGTGTGTGTGGTGTATGTATTAGTGTGTATGTATCAGTGAGTGTTTGTGTATGTATGTTTAAGTGAGTGTGGAGTGTGTGTATGTATGAGTGATTGTGTATGTATATTTAAGTGAGTGTGTGTATATATGAGTGACTCTGTGTGAGTGTGTATGTGTATGTATAAGTGACTCTGTGTGTGTGTGTGTATGAGTGTATATGTATGAGTGTGTATAAGTTAGTGTGTATGTTGTTTGTGTATGTATAAGTGAGTGTGCTGTGTATATGTATGTATAAGTGAGTGTATGAGTAAGTATGTGTATATAAGTGAGTAAGTGGGTATGTATAAGTGTGTTTGTATGTATACGTGGATGTGAGTGTATGTATAAGTGAATGTGAGTGTATGTTTAAGTGTGTGTGTATGTAAAAGTGAGTGTGCTGTGTGTATGTATTTATAACTGAGTGAGTGTGTATTAGTGTGTGTGTATGTATAAGTGAGTGTGTATAAGTGTGTGTGTATGTATAAGTGAGTGGGTGTGTATGTATAAGTGTGTGTGTATGTATAAGTGAGTGTGTTGTGTGTGTATTTAAAAGTGTGTATGTATAAGTGATTGTGTTGTGTGTGTATGTATAAGTGAGTGTATGTATAAGTGAGTGTATTATGTGTGTATGTATAAGTGAGTGTGTGTATGTATAAGTGCCAGTATGTGTAAGTGAGTGTGTATGTATAAGTGAGTGAGTGAGTGTGTATGCATAAGTATGTGTGTATATATAAATTGTGTGTGTATGTATGAGTGACTCTGTGTGTGTGTGTGTGTGTATGAATGTGTGTATTAGTGAGCATGAGTGAGTGTGTGTATGTATTAGTGTGTATGTATCAGTGAGTGTTTGTGTATGTATGTATAAGTGAGTGAGTGTATGTATGAGTGATTGTGTATGTATGTTTAAGTGAGTGTGTGTATGTATGAGTGACTCTGTGTGTGTGTGTGTGTGTGTGTATGAGTGTTTATGTATGAGTGTGTATAAGTTAGTGTGTATGTTGTTTGTGTATGTGTAAGTGAATATAAGTGTATGCTTAAGTGAGTTTGTGTGTATGTATAAGTGAATGTGTTGTGTATGTATAAGTGAGTGTGCTGTGTATATGCATAAGTGCGTGTATTAGTAAGTATGTGTATATAAGTGAGTAAGTGGGTATGTATAAGTGTGTTTGTATGTATAAGTGAATTTGAGTGTATGTATAAGTGAATGTGAGTGTATGTTTAAGTGTGTTGTGTATGTGTGTATGTATAAGTGAGTGTGCTGTGTGTATGTATGTATAAGTGAGTGAGTGGGTATAAGTGTGTGTGTGTGTATAAGTGAGTGTGTTGTGTGTGTATTTAAAAGTGTGTATGTATAAGTGATTGTGTTGTGTGTGTATGTATAAGTGAGTGTATGTGTATGTATAAGTGAGTGTATTATGTGTGTATGTATAAGTGAGTGTGTGTATGTATAAGTGCCAGTATGTGTGAGTGTGTATGTTTAAGTGAGTGAGTGAGTGTGTATGCATAAGTATGTGTGTATATATAAATTGTGTGTGTATGTATGAGTGACTCTGTGTGTGTGTGTGTGTGTGTATGAATGTGTGTATGAGTGAGCATGAGTGAGTGTGTGTATGTATTAGTGTGTATGTATCAGTGAGTGTTTGTGTATGTATGTATAAGTGAGTGTGTGTATGTATGAGTGATTGTGTATGTATGTTTAAGTGAGTGTGTGTATGTATGAGTGACTGTGTGAGTGTGTATGTGTATGTATGAGTGACTCTGAGTGTGTGTGTGTGTGTGTGTATGAGTGTTTATGTATGAGTGTGTATAAGTTAGTGTGTATGTTGTTTGTGTATGTGTAAGTGAATATAAGTGTATGCTTAAGTGAGTTTGTGTGTATGTATAAGTGAATGTGTTGTGTATGTATAAGTGAGTGTGCTGTGTATATGCATAAGTGCGTGTATTAGTAAGTATGTGTATATAAGTGAGTAAGTGGGTATGTATAAGTGTGTTTGTATGTATAAGTGAATTTGAGTGTATGTATAAGTGAATGTGAGTGTATGTTTAAGTGTGTTGTGTATGTGTGTATGTATAAGTGAGTGTGCTGTGTGTATGTATGTATAAGTGAGTGAGTGGGTATTAGTGTGTGTGTATATGTATAAGTGAGTATGTATAAGTGTGTATGTATGTATAAGTGAGTGGGTGTGTATGTAAAAGTGAGTGTGTATGTATAAGTGAGTGTGTCTGTGTGTGTATGTATAAGTGAGTGTGTTGTGTGTGTGTGTATTTAAAAGTATGTGTATGTATAAGTGAGTGTGTTGTGTATGTATAAGTGAGTGTGTTGTGTGTTTGTGTATGTATAAGTGAGTGTGTTGTGTATGTATTAGTGGGTGTGTTGTGTATGTATAAGTGAGTGTATTGTGTGTGTGTATGTATTAGTGGGTGTGTTGTGTATGTATAAGTGAGTGTGTTGTGTGTGTGTATGTATAAGTGAGTGTGTTGTGTGTGTATGCATAAGTGAGTGTGTTGTGTGTATGTATGTATAAGGGAGTGTGTTGTGTGTGTATATGTATAAGTGAGTGTGTTGTGTGTGTATATGTATAAGTGAGTGTGTTGTGTATGTATTAGTGGGTGTGTTGTGTATGTATAAGTGAGTGTATTGTGTGTGGGTGTATGTATTAGTGGGTGTGTTGTGTATGTATAAGTGAGTGTGTTGTGTGTGTGTATGTATAAGTGAGTGTGTTGTGTGTGTATGTATAATTGAGTGTGTTGTGTGTATGTATGTATGTATAAGTGAGTGTGTTGTGTGTGTATATGTATAAGTGAGTGTGTTGTGTGTGTATATGTGTAAGTGAGTGTGTTGTGTGTATGTATGTATAAGTGAGTGTGTTGTGTATGTATAAGTGAGTGTGTTGTATATGTATAAGTGAGTGTGTGTGTATGTATAAGTAAGTGTATGCATAAGTGAGTGTGGTGTGTGTGTATGTATAAGTGAGTGTGTTGTGTGTGTGTATATGTATAAGTGAGTGTGTTGTGTGTATGTATGTATGTATGTATGTATAAGTGAGTGTGTTGTGTGTATGTATGTATAAGTGAGTGTGTTGTGTGTATGTATGTATGTATGTATGTATAAGTGAGTGTGTTGTGTGTATGTATGTATAAGTGAGTGTGTTGTGTGTATGTATGTATGTATAAGTGAGTGTGTTGTGTGTATGTATGTATAAGTGAGTGTGTTGTGTGTATGTATGTATGTATGTATAAGTGAGTGTGTTGTGTGTGTATATGTGTAAGTGAGTGTGTTGTGTGTATGTATGTATAAGTGAGTGTGTTGTGTGTGTATATGTGTAAGTGAGTGTGTTGTGTGTGTATATGTGTAAGTGAGTGTGTTGTGTGTATGTATGTATAAGTGAGTGTTTTGTGTATGTATAAGTGAGTGTGTGTGTATGTATAAGTAAGTGTATGTACAAGTGAGTATATGTATGAGAGAGTTGTGTATTAGAATATACCATTATGTGTTTAACCACTGCAAATGGTTACACATTTAGTTAAAGTCACAATTGCAGATCCTGAGCAGGCCAGTGTGCCAATCAGGAGCAGTATAAACACATAACCACCAATCACCAACCTTGCCCTGTTCAGACTGGCTCTGCAGGGCACAGAGAGAGCAAAATGATGCTGCCAGCATTTATTATTTCACAGGCATATGCTTGTGCACCACTACTCCTTGGCTCTAGAGGGCCTATTAATAGCCCCGTGGAAAAAAGCTTGGGGTGATCTTACTCTGCCACCTTTGAAGTGGTGAAGAAGTTATAAAGCATTAACTAGTGGTTTGCCAGATCTTATGAGAGAGCCAGCACTGCAGCTGCTTCCACATCTTGATTTCTTAAACCCTATATGGTTAAACACATGGCGATAAACACATATTTACCAGCAAGAATTTGTGTAACAATAAAATACTATATTTCTGCATTAAAATGCCCCTTTACATATTTATGCAGTCCGCTTCTGACATGGTGATAGGCTGCCCACATAAGAATATTCTACCCATGCATTTAATTTATGCAAATGAGGGTGCACAAGCGTGAACATCATATCAATAGCAGCACATGTGAACATTAAAAGTTATGACCTTAGCAGTGACAACTTTTAATTGAATTATTTTTGTAAACACAGGTATAATGCAACAATGCTGTTAATAGCCTTTGAAATACATTGTTGTGTATTTCAAATATCCTTTATATGTCCCTTTAAACACTATTAAATGGTAAAATATAATACCACACTTGCCTGGAAGTTGATTTAAAATGTACTAATCTTTAAGCAGAAACAATTAAGAAAACAAAAAACAAGAGAGAACATGATTTCATGTTTTTACACAGAAAAGCAGGAATAAGAGCTATGCTATGTGGTAACTGATTTCATTGGTGTAAATAATAAATTACCTAATATTTATTTTATTGTCACCTTAAAAGAGCATAATAGTGCAATACTAAAAGGTTCTAGTGTTTCAAAGCACTGCCATAACTGTACACTTACCACGTAGAGGTTATACAGTCACATAAAGTCCATTTAGGACCACAATGCACTGCTGTTTATTAACAGATAACAAATAGTTGGCCAATCAGGAGCTGCCAATCACCAGCCATATCCTGTTCAGCACAAACTCAGCAGCACTTCTGATTTGTAACATTAACCGTGTTTTTAACCTCTTTTGCTGGGAATAAACACATAGTTAGAGGCAAATATTTGTGCCATAATAAAATGATCTAATGGATTAGAGCATTTTATGAATACACTATTATGTCCCTTTAACAAGCATGAAAAGCATTTTTTCATATCAGAAAACGACAGTGAGCTACACATATAGAAAGAGTTAATCTGGAACAAATAAAATAAACTTACCTATACTGGAATGTCATGTTTGTAATTTTAATCTTTATTTCCTCCCCTTGACGAAGTTCTCCAGTCATCTCAAACAGTTTGTGCGCCATTCTCTCATAAACTTTTGCATTCCTTTTAGTTTGTTTCAATTCATCAAAGAATTCTTCCCAAACCAGCATTAGACCTCTCATCTCTGCTTCAGTCCAGTTCCTGGCTCTCCTGTGCTTCTCACTCTGAGATGAGATAATATAACTGGGGATTTCTGCTTCAGCCATTTCTAGTGCAGCTGAAAGGGTTTTTAAAAGAGGACAGGAAAGAAATGGTTTTAAGTTTAGATTTGCTTGCACTGCCAGGCATGCGTATGTGTATGACTGAAGAATTTGAATGACAAGGGAACATATGAAACCCTTTTGTAACAGCTTGAAGCCTGGGAGCATGAAATGGGGCCTACATCTGACAGGCTGGAATTTAGTTAAAAGCTTTTAAACAGGGAGACGTCATTTTGATGTCACGTTCCCATAGCAACTGAGCCACTGCATAAGCTACAACAACAAAAACCTTTTAACTGAAAGCCAATAATCAGGACAAAGTTGACAGGCCTTCAATATTAAAGCTTTTAAACACTTAAAAAAAAAGGTTCAGCAATAAAAGATCCACACACGCTTTGGGGTCATATTTTTTTCAAGGAGCTTTTAAGTTGTTCTTTATAGCAGATTTGCTGAAAGGCTGGAGAAAGAATTCTAAACACAAAGGAAACCTTTCAGACAGAACATTAGAGGCTGTATTTAAGGGCTAGCACAGACTATTCTGTAGATGTATACTGTGTTTTAAACAACACTGTATATCTATAAACATATAGATTTACTACAACAGTGCACATGCAATTTTACATCTATAAACTGTAAATAATAGTACTTGTATAAACAGTATATATATATATATATATATATAAAAATGTATAATGCTAATAATTCATCATTTATTTATGTTCATAATGTTATATAATGCTAGAACATGTGTCTACCTACATAAAATAGGGAATAGTTTGCATATATAATGCACACACACACACTTACACATATGTATATATTTAAAATAAAATATTGTGCGTTAAGATCACTTGAGCTTTTATTTTTGCACTCATATTTCAAGTCATATTTTCTCCCTGTTCAAGCGATTTTGTAGGATGTGCTAACATCTGTCGGATGGTGAAGGTGCACTAATTCCTGCACATAATAAATTACTATTACATAACAATGATGTCGGATGTTGCTTGAGTGCTAGGCCGATGGTGCGCTAAGATGAGGGAGCGCTAAGCCGATCGTGCGCAAGTAGTGGAGATTTTCCAAGTAGTTTTGTACTATAGCGCTATAATTAGAAATGGGTTACTTAAAGGGCCATAATACCCAAATGTTTAAACACTTGAAAGTGATGCAGCATAGCTATAAAAAGCTGACTAGAAAATATCTCCTGAACAACTCTATGTAAAAAAGAAAGATATTTTACCTCAAAAGTTCCTCAGTAGCCACCTCCCATTGTAAAGGATTTCTAAGCAGCATTTTAGTGTGTCTGTCCTAGGACAGCTTAGGGGATGAGCCTCGTGCACACTCATATTATTTCACCAATCAGGTAAAAGAAGCTTACTATGAAATCTCATGAGAGTTAAGTCAAATCTCATGAGATCACAGTAAGAGTTCATGACCTCAGCACTGCTGATGCTGATTGGCTGCTGTTCATTTCTTAATTTTTTTTTTATTTTTACCTGCAGCTGGGAGCAGCTGAGTATAACTTTTTACACAGAACTTACTCTGCTGAGCTGAGGAGATTGTGAGGTAAAATATCTTCCTTTTTTACATAGAGATGCTCAAGTGATATTTTCCTGTCAGCTTTTTACAGTTATACTGCATCAGTTTCAAGTGATTTAGAATATGAGTATTATGTCCCTTTAAAGGGATATGAAACCCAAAAAAATAGCTTTTGTGATTCAGGCACAGCATCCAATTTAAAAAAAAGTTGCCACATTACCTCTATTATCATTTATCAAATGTGTTTTGTTCCCATGATAATCTGTGTTGAAGAGATAGCTAGTTAGGTGTCCGGAGCGCTACATGACAGGATATAGTGCTGCCATCTAGTGCTCTTGCAAATGGATACCTTTCTTGCAAAACCGCTGCCATATAGTGCTTCAGGAGCGGTCGCGTACACACTTTTGAGTTTGCGTCCCTGCTTTTCAAAAAAGATACCAAGACAAAAAACATTTGCTAATAGAAGTAAATTAGAAAGTTGTTTAAAATTGCATGGTCTATCTGAATCATGTGCGTTTAATGTCCTTTATTTAAAAACTCTACATGTTATAGCAGTAGTTTGGATTGTACTTGAGTGCTTAACTCACTTGTAATGCAAGAACTCTAATCCATTAAAAGTATAGGACATGATTAAAAGTTTTAGCAGTGTTAAGATGCTTTAGTTCAAATATTTAACCATCCATTTGTATGTAATACTAGATTCTGCACTATTCCTTGTGTGTGGTTGTGCAACCTGCGCTATCAATTGCGATCCATTTGTAATCTAGCCCTTAAAGGGACAGTCAACACCAGAATTTTTGTTGTTTAAAAAAGATAGATAATCCCTTTTTTACCCATTCCCCAGTTTTGCATAACCAACACTGTTATAGAAATACACTTTTTACCTCTGTGATTACCTTGTATCTAAGCCTCTGCAGACTGCCCCCTTATTTCAGTTCTTTTGACAGACATCCATTTTAACCAATCAGTGCTGGCTCCAAGATAACTCTAGTGGTCAAAATGCATTCAGATTAGAGGCAGTCTAAGAAATTAGCATATGAACCTCCTAGAATTAGCTTTTAACTAAGAATACGAAGAGAACAAAGCAAAATTGGTGATAAAAGTAAATTGGAAAGTTGTTTAAAATTACATGCTCTATTTAAATCATGAAAGTTTTTTTTGGACTTGACTGACCCTTTAATATATATCAGGAATGCCTGCACTGTACTGGGCAGGAGTTTGCTTGTTCTATGAAGTCTGTAATAAATATGTGTACTTGTGTGTGTATGTCTCAGTTATTACTATGTTTAGAGCTCGGCCTCTCATGCAATTTCCTATCATTTATATATTTTTTATAAAAGAAAGTCGTATGTGTGAGTGTATTTGTATGTATGCATGCGTGTGTGTATGGATATGTATGTATGTATGTGTGTGTGCGTGCTTGTAAGTGTGCATGTGTATATGTATATTTATGTGTATTTGTGCATGTGCATGCGTGTGCATAAGTGTGTGTGTGAGTATGTATCCATGTGTGTTTGTGTGTATGTATATATGTGTATGGGTGTTTGTGAATGAGTGTGTATGTATGTGTGTTTGTGTATGTATATGTGTGCGTGAATGTGTGTATGAATATGTATGTATGTATGTGTGTGTGTGAGATTGTGTATATATGAGTACATTTGTGTGCGTGTGTGCATGTGTATGGGAATGTATGTGAGTGTATAAGTGTGCATGCGTGTGTGTATATTTATGTGTATATGTGCATGTATGTGCATAAGTGTGTGTGATAATGTATCCATGTGTTTGTGTGTATGTATGTGTGCATGTGTAAGTATGCACGTGTGTGTTTGTGTGTGTGTGTGTGAATGAGTGTGTATGTATGTGTTTATGTGTGCCTATATGAATGTGTGCATGAGTGTGTGTTTATGTGTGCCTATATGAATGTGTGCATGAGTGTATGTGTATGTGTGAGTATGTGTATGTGTGCAAATATGTATTCCCTTAAAACAAATGTCCGAAAAACTTTTTTTTTCGGACATTTGTGTTTTTTATATGTGTACACCATCACTTATCTGAATTTTTCTATTGCACCAGCACTTTGCATTTTTATGTACTATTGTTGATTTACACTATATTGTATTTTTGAAGCTGATTGTTTCTTGAACTACCTTATTAACCAGATTATCTGTAATCCTGCAGGATACGTAGCTATTATTTTAGAGTTCGTTTTTAGACCGCATAAGCATTGTTCACTTATACTATTATTGTTTTATTTTTACACTGCTTGTTAACCCTTTTAATTATGGATCCATGTATGCATTTTTAATATTGATACTTGTATGTTATTAAATATTTTACTGTATATTCTTATTACCTTATCTCAACTTTAAACTTGGTTCTATCTCTGTTTACAACACATTGATTTGAGCCCGCTGACTATCAGTCCTTGCCTCTTGAGTGGCGCTCCTTTTGAACTATTTTTACGTTCTCCTCATATTGATGTGTATTGGCAGCATTTATCAAGTTCTGGTCTGATGTACGGTGCAGTAGATGCTGAGGTAGAACCATTCTTCTACCAGTTATCAGTTCAAAAGGTGACACCTTGGTAGCACTACTTGGAGTTGCTCTTAATGCCATTAGGACTAGAGGTAGTTTTACATCCCAGTCTTTACCCATTTCACTCACAAACTTTTTGAGGATTTTCACAATGGACTGGTTGTAACACTCTACACCACCACTTGAGGCAGCTCTATATGCACTATGGAGCTTTCTTTTAACCCCTAGTATTTTCCACATTTTGGTCATCACTTTGTTAGGGAAGTGGGTTCCCCGATCTGATTCGATTCTTTGGGGCAAACCAAATCTGGAAAACACGTGGTTGATGAGCAATGCTGCGCATGTTTCAGCACTATTGTTAGGTGCACTGATGCACTCTACCCATTTAGTGAACAGGCATGTCACTGTTAACATTTATTTGTTACCTCTTGATGACCTTGTTACTGGACCAAAAAAATCAATTTGTATATCTGACCATGGCATTACCATCCCCCTTTTCTACAATGGCGCTCTATGCGTTGGTGCAGTGGGTTGGAACTGTGGACAGATTAGACAACCTTGACAGTAAGTTTGAACATCTTTCAACATGTGTGGCCAAAAAGCGTAATCACGCAATATTTCATACGTTAATTTGGCGCCACAATGGCCAGATATTGGAGCATCATGGGCATGTTGAAGCATTAGACCTCTGAACTTGATGGGTACTACCCAATGTTGGGTGCCAGTTTTGGAGGTTCTAATTAACAAACCATCCTGTAACTTGAATTGTGATCTGGATTTAATTAAGATTCTAAGATCTTCTTTGCCAGTACAATCATCTTTTGAGATGAGGTTGCTTTCAGGATCTTCTATGTGTTTATAGAAGATGCCTACAATAGGGTCTTCTTTTTGACTAGTAATCAGGTCTTCACTAGGAGAATCCTGACTCCATTGTACCAGGTTAGGCTCACTCTGTTGTTTTGCCTGGTTTCTGGTAATGGTTTCTACCTGAATTGCACCCATTAAGTGGTCAATATTAAGGAGTTCTCCATTTATGGCTCCTTGTTTGGCTAATGAATCCGCAAGATCATTTCCTTCCTTATCAGGACCTAGAACCCTCGAATGACACTTGGTCTTTTTCCATTGTATGGTTAAATCATTGGATTATTAAGTTCGCAGAACAACTTGCCATGCTTGACTGGTTTGTTGTTACTTTTCTGCATGTCATTTCTTTTCCAAGTTGGCAGGTATTCAACAAAACTGTTGCGCACATAATTTGAGTCAGATCACAAATTCATGAATACCATGTTCAATAGCCATTTCATATGTGTAAAGCAATTGCTTATCCAGGAAATCATCTTCTGATAATTCTTCCCAGAATCTTTAGCAGTACAGTCGTGGAGCTCGGGAAGCCCCTGTGCGACCGGATTCTCTTTATTCTACTTGTAGTGAATTTCTAAGGGCCAGCCTTGTAAGGAAAGAGTCCACACTGTTATGCGGCTATTAGAAAAATTCCCATCTCTTATTCTCTCACTTTGCAGATATAGCAAAGGCTGGTGGGCCGTTTCTACAATAATTTTCTCGCCCTGTATGTAGCTGCAGAAATTTTGTAGAGCCCATACAGTAGATAAGAGGGCTTTTTCGCAATCGCTAAATTTTATTTCTACTGGGGATAGAGTCTTGCTCGCATAAGCAATGACTTTGCCTATATCTGTGTAACCTGTCTCTAAAAAGAAAGGTTTACCACCTTCAGGGTACACTAAGCAAGGTGCTTGAGTGAGTTTTCTCTTCAGCTCTCTGATGGCTGTCTCTTGAGTCTCACTCCAGTGCCATTTCACATCCTTTTTTAGAAGATGTAGCAGTGGTTTAGCTAATTCTGCATAATTATCAATGAATTTGCAAGAATATTTTGTCATACCTTCCCCATGCCTAATATCCTTTAAGAGATCCCTCTCTACATATTTCAAAACAGAATGCGCCTGTCATTGTTGATTATATATTTCCTACCTGTTCTATGTTAAATTATTGTGCATATATTGTGTATTATTGTTTTTATTTTATTGTACCCATTGTATCAAAGCAATGTTTTGTGTACCCAGGACATACTTGAAAATGAGAGAAATCTCAATGTATATTTCCTGGTAAAATATTTTATAAATAAATAAATAAAATAAATAATACCCAGGAATGATCTCAATTCCTTTAAGTTAGTTGGGTTTTTAGAATTTGTTATAGCTTCCACCTTTTTCTTCTGAGGATTTAGCCCTTCAAAAGTAACTTCATGTCCCAAGAAGTTTACACGAGTGCGGCACCATTGAGCTTTTTGTAGAGATAATTTGACACCTGCGCTTTTAAGTTGGCTGAGGACGTGTTTAAGCTCTGCGATGTGTTTTTCAAAGTCTGTGCTTTTGATTAAGACATCATCATCATAAGATAAGGTCCCCCTTTCCAGTGCATCAGGCATAGCCTTATGATTGAATACAGCAAATTCATGTCCAGAATTTATGTATCCAAATGGGAGTCTCTGCATTCTAGACCTTTTGGAATGAGAATGCCAGCTTATACTGGTCCTCCTCATGTACCTTTATGGTCCAATATCCCTGCGCGCAATCAATGGCAGTTCATATTTTGGATCCCTGCATTTGTGCTAGGCACTGGTCAATATATGGCACAGGCCAGCCAGACATGTTTAGCTGTCTTAAGTCAGCACACAAACGCCATTGTCCATTGGGCTTAAGAACACCTAGAATAGGATTGTTATAAGAGCTGTGCACCTATCGAATAATACCCCTTTCTTCCAAGTTCCTTATGATTTCTGCAAGAGAATCATATGAGGCTAAAGGAAGTCTGTATTGTTTAACAAAGCAGGTGGCGCATTGGGATCTGTTTGTATTCTTGCAATGTGCAAGTCTGTAGTCCCACAGTCATAAGAATCCCTAGCAAACATATCCTTGTACTCCATCAGGAGTTCTCGCAGCTGTTGGCGTTCATCATCACTGGAACAGTCATTAGCTAAGGATATTTGCTCTTCGTCTATTTGCTGAAATCCTGGAAAGATTTCAGGCTGTCCTATTTCATAGGCTTCTTCCAATTTAGAGGTGAGATCCCCTTGATTATAATTTATATTGCCCCCATGACTTTGGGTATTGGGGTAATCTTGGTGTTTGATCGGCTGATCAAATACTAGAGAGGCTTCTTAAATTATACAGATGCCTTCCTCTGAGCTGAAGGGATAAATAGACTGAATTGTAAATAGTCCCTCTGGCATAGATGCAAAGGATTGTTCTATTAATTGTTCTTCAGTTAAATATCCTTCAGGTATTAGCCCAATTACATTATTCTGGAATCCAAAAGTGTAATAACTTGATTCCAGCGCATATTCTGTGGTAGTTCCCTTGAATAAGGTTATATCCTGTGGGGTCATGTTATGCACAATAACATGTATTTGAATAGTTCCAATATTTACCAAAGGAGTGTGGGCCATTGTGACACCAAGATTTTGTATTCTATGGGAGAGGCAAATTAGTGTTTCAGAAGTTTTTAATTTCTGACCTCTCTTTACCTGTAAGGGTAAAAGGAATTTATCAGCCCCAGCAGGAATTATAACATTGTTAGACACCTGCATATTCACAGCATATGGCAATTGCTGGTTTGATTTCAGGGCTGTGTTTTCATCCTGGAATACTTCAGGGTCCCGCTTTAACCTGCTCCAGAGGCAAGAGTTAATCAAATCTATTTGTATGGCATATCTATGTAAGAGATCATTGCCAATGTATATTAGATTATGGGGAGTATTTAAAACAAAAAACAGGTGCTTTGGTGATTTATTACCCATAGAGATAGATAATAAACATTTAGCTGTGATATTATAGCTTTCAAACCTGTCATCCAGGCCGTGGACACAGTGGTCTTGGGGAGAAAGAAATTTAATCACTTTAAGTTCAGCTATCTGCGCTAACAAGCCTTCACTTATATAGCTAGCTTCCTGTTTTAAGCTCAATTTGGCATATAGGTGGCCCTCGTTTTACAATGGTTCAATTTACACCGTTTCAGAATAACAACCTTTTTTTCCAGTCATGTGACTGCTATTGAAAAGCATTGAGAAGCAGTGCATTTATTAAAATAGCCAGTAGGTGGAGCTGTCCGCTTGTGTTGCAGCAAAGCCAAGCAAGCTGAAATTAATCAGTTTAACCAGACCTGAGCTATCGAGCAGATTTCAAAGGAACAAGATCTTCCTGTCAATAAATCAGTCCAGATTGGAATGCATAGAAAGAACTGTTTGCAGAAAAATGCAAGTGAAGTCTGTGTTGTGTGATTATTTTATTAGGTTTATAATGCTGTTTAGCAAATGTTTTTGTTCATTTAACTTAGTTTAATTATATATTCTGTGTTGAGTGATTATTTTATTAGGTTTATAATGCTGTTTAGCATTTAAAGTCTTCATTTCAAAGCTTTAAAAATAATGTATTAGATGTTACTTATGACAATTTTGAGAGGGGCCTGGAACCTATCTCCCTCACTTCCCATTGACTTACATTATAAACTGGGTTTCAATTTACAACAGTTTCAATTTACAACCATTCCTTCTGGAAACTAACCCCGGCGTAAACTGAGGGCTACTTGTATTTGGGTTTCCCAAGGTCATGCACTTGTATAGGGATAAATAGATCCTCTTCTCTCTCTCAATTCCTGCGAGGTATTGAGCGTGGCCTTCCCCCTTAGGGATTTTAGCATCCCCCTTGTGGAGAGATATGGTTAATACATTGTCGTCTAAGGAAATATTCGCTATCTTTCCAGATGAAATTTTAAAAGTATTACCATCAGAGCCACTTAAAGGAGTCTGATTATCTATTTGTAGGATAGTGACTTCAGGTATAGAGTTATTCCTGAAATGAATCTCCACAGCATCTTGCTTCTCTTCCACCACATGACAGTTATGTCGTGTGTGAGATATGCCGGATTGCTCGTAATTAATTGCCCGTTTTACTTGTGACCAAATTACATTATTTATGCAATAAATTATGGTGCTTAATCGCTTCAGGAGATCACTACCAATAATTAAACAATCAGTTGGTAGATCCACTATAATGACAGGGTGTCTTATGTTCCCCAGTTTAAATTTTAACCATGCCGTACAGTGGACTTTTAGAGAGTCACCCCCAACACCTATTAGTGAACCATCAAATTCTTTTATTTTAGGTTTGTGGGGTGTTGGCTCATTTAGCTGTGTGTAGTACCTGTGGGATAGAATAGTTGCCTGAGACCCAGTATCAATTAATCCCATGATAGGGTTGGAAACTGAATCCTGCAGCTCAGCTAATACATAATATCTCCCTGCAGTTTCTACCATTTCACACATAAAATTGGCATGATTGCACACTTGTGGGCTCTGCCACGTGTTACCTGAATCCGCCGTGTTACCTGATGCAGAAGAAACGTCATTCTTACCGGTCCCCTCTATAATAGGGTCGACTGGGTTCTTGTGTACTGCATCTGTGGAAATAAGGTTAAGAGAATGCTGCAAAGGAAGAGATTGGCCAAATTTTTCCGGCTGAGGTTGCTTGTCATCACAGCTAAATCGCGCGTTTCCGGTCTGTGGGGAGATAACATTATTAGTACCATTATTGACATTTATCATTTTTTTTATATCTCTCCCCTCCCTTTCAGGTGATACTGCAGTATTTATGACTGTGCCTGCGGCCCACTGCTGGCCACTGGCTGTACCCCTAAAAAAGGATTATTAGGTTGCTGAGCCGTAAACGCTTGACTCATATTAGTGAACTGTTCACTCAACCAAATTAGCTGGGTACTAAGCTGATCTACTTGATCATATAAGTTACCTCTACCCCTGGGCCTGTCTCTTGATGCTCCATAGTAGTGATTCCTGGACCATTGGGTCCCCTCAGAATCAGGGCCGCTAATACTATCCTGGCATGATTGCCCCTGGGGTTTAACTTGTTCAGAGTTAGTATTTTGGGGAGCACTATTTACTTGGGGTGTCTGGTTACCCTGAGAGTATTTTTGCCACTTATTGTATCTACCTTTGTGGGGATACCTATTATCTTGTGGGTATTCTTCTCTTTGGGAGTAATTATTGACCTGGGAATACCCCCCATTTTGGGTATAGTCTCTCTGTGCCTCAGCCTGTGTTGGGGGAGGGGTAGAGTTAAACCTTTGTGTGGATGGCCTGTTTTCTCTGGCCACCTCCGCATAGGTTTTCTTTTTAGACTCCAAATTGAGGGGGCTAGGTGACACCCTAGTTTCTGCCACAATTTTGGGTTTTGATTCCTTTTTAACCCCCTTTTCACCGGACTGCTGAATAGAGTATAACTTTGTACTCGCTTTGATCAGCCATTCCAATGAGCAGTTCTCATCAAAATCTCTAGCTAAATTAATTTTGATGGGTGCGGGCAGTGCTTCAAAAAATAAATTCACAAATTCTGAGCATTCAAATATGGGATTATCTTCAGCCATACTGTATGCATTTTTCAGTACAGAAAGGAATTCTATAGGGCTTTGACATAATATCTTTTTGAATAATAATATCTAAAGCAAAGTGCCTCCAAATAATATGTCAGTATATGGCCAGGTTATAACACAATATATTTAATAATTATCCTTTAAACTAAACCCCAATAAAATGCATATACAAAACCATAAAATTAATATAAATTCTTTTTTTTAGTTATTATTTATAAATACATTGAAATATATTTGTAGAAAGCCAGATGTGAATCAATACTATACACGTTTAATTTATTAAAATATGCTATGCAAAGATCATAAAAGTTTACCTTATTTATTCACAATTGAATTGTATTAAATTACCACAATAAGACCAAGATATAAGTCACTAACATTCAGACTGGTACAATTAAGTTGTTTAGCCACAATTTATCCAATATAATTCCAATTTAAAACATCAGAAATTGTATATATTATTTGCAAAGATGAATTACTTAGCATACAACAGACAAGCTTAACACTGTATAGGACTATGAAATACAAGGTTAAAATACAATTGTTCTTTTAAATCTGCTATTTGACTATAGTTACTAAAACCTTTGATTTAAATATAAAAAATTAGAACAATCATACATCACCAGGAGATCAAAGAATATTTTCCTGATTCCAGAATTTTCAATGTACGTCCAGTTCACCTCAGAATACAACAGGAGTGCTTTGCAATATGGAAAAGTAAGGGTAGCTATTATGCCTTTTTGTAACTGTATTTCAAACGCAGTCAATTTCAGTTACCAGTTAGCAGACAGCCCTCTCACTCTCCTATGCTTGGGATTTTATCATCTGATATAACCCCACCCCTTTTTGTTCTGTACCATCATTGGTGAATTGGATAGGCCCTTCGGATCTGCTTTGTGATTTGCCCTTACGGAGCTGAGCATGGATTCTATTCTATTCTATTGGGTACTTGTAAAGCGCAAACTAATCACCTGTGAGGGTCTCAAGGCGCTATGGGGGGGGGGCTAAGGGAAGACGATTCATTCAAAGAGCCAGGTCTTGAGGTCCTTCCGGAAGTTTGTAAGGGAGGGGGATTGTCTGAGGTGCAGTGGGAGGGAGTTCCATGACTTTGCTGCCATATAGGAGAAGGATTTTCCTCCAGCTGTTTTTTTCTTGATGCGAGGGATGACTGCGAGTGCTTGGTTGGCAGAGCGGAGTTGTCTGGAGGGGGTGTAGAAATTGACACGGTGGTTGATGTATTCAGGACCGATGTTGTGGAGGGCCTTGAATGCATGGGTTAGGAGCTTGAAGGGGAATCTCTTGTTGACGGGGAGCCAGTGTAGGTTCCTTAGGTGTTCGGTGATGTGGTTTTGGATGCGTTGGAGTCGTTTCTGGAGCTTGCTGGTGGACCCGGCGTAGAGTGCATTGCCGTAGTCCAGTCGACTACTGACAAGGGCATGGGTGACAGATTTTCTAGTTTCAGTGGGGATCCACTTGAAGATTTTTCGCAGTAGGTGGAGTACGTGAAAACAAGTCGAAGAGACGGCGTTGACTTGGCGGTCCATGGAAAGTGATGAGTCGAGGATGACGCCTAGATTTCGTGCGTGGTGTGTTGGACTTGGAGGGTGTCCGAGGGCTGTGGGCCACCAGGAGTAATCCCATGCAGATTTGGTGGGTCCGAGGAGGAGGATTTCGGTCTTGTCAGTGTTGAGTTTGAGACGGTTGTTGTTCATCCAGGTGGCGATTGCTGTAAGTTTATAGCGGGTTTGTTCAAAAATCACTATCCCTGATAATCTTAACCTACTGTGCCAGTCTGAGTAACGTCTTATTATATCATACAATACTGGAAGTTTATATTGTATTGTATTAATAGTATAGATTCACTTGTTGGCTTGAGGTTAGTGTCTGTCACCTATCTAGACAATTTTTGTATCACAGTTTGTAACTCTACGCTTTGTAGCAGGATTTATTTACATAAATATTACCATTACAACTAGCTTACAACATAAGTTTGGATAACGCCTTATTTTGGCATATGATGCTTACAGACATCTGAATAGCGCATTAATTTATCTTTCAGTACTTGAGATAAAAGGCTGATATACAGTCTCTGTTGCCTTGTTTAAATGATTAGTGTGTTAAGATTTGTGGTTATATGCTTTTTTACAGGCTTATTTCAAGTAAATATTCCCATTACACACTGGTTTGCAAAGCGAGTCTGGATAGCGCCTTATTTTGGCATGTCATACTTAGAGTTATACAAGTAGCTGCTGGATTAGAATAATTATCGTTAAAGACATCTAAGTACCGCTATATTTGTATTTTCAGTACTTAAGGTTGCAGACAGATATATAGTGTCTGTCACCTATCTAAACACTTTATGTATCACAGTTTGTAACTCTACGCTCTGTAGCAGAATTTTTTTAAAATAAATATTACCATTACATCTATCTTGCAACATAAGTCTGGATAACGCCTTATTTTGGCATACGGTGCTTACAAACATCTGAATAGAGCATTAATTTATCTTTCAGTACTTATGATAAAAGGCTGATATACAGTCTCTGTTGCCTTGTTTAAATACTTAGTGTGTTAAGATTTCTGGTTATACGCTTTTTAGCAGGCTTGTTTCAAGTAAATATTCCCATTGCACACTGATTTACAAAGCGAGTCTAGATAGCGCCTTATTTTGGCATGCAATATTTAAAGTTATACCAGTGTTACATTTATAGGGATAGATCTGTTATTTGCTACCCCCGGCAACCGCATCTAGCGTGTAACAGAGTTACCGTGATAACTCAGAACACAAATGCTGATATACCTTGGCCCAAATTAAGTAACTAGATTAAGTTTACCAAATTCTATATTCATAACAAAATGCATTAATCCCACGAGTTCCTATGCCATTTAAAAACGGCAAAGTAGGGTATTATTACACTATACCCCTCCCTGACATGTTTCGCCGATACTATCTCGGCTTTTTCAAAGGTGACGCGCGCCGGCGTCCTTTTTTTTTTTATATGCAATGAGTGGAAGCGATTGGTCCATATCAACCAATCCTGGTGCTCTGAACAGAAGGTGTGTTGGATTCAAATGATGTCACTCCTCCACTATGCTGTATCGTATAGTCATTATCTGTGTCCATAGGGGGTGTGAGATCTAGATGTAAATGTCAGAAAATTCTGACTTAAAGAATTATGTTTCATGACGGATTAAAAACAATATATTGCATAAATATTTATATTCTTTGCGTAGGTTTATTAAGGCTGAAAAATGTGAAAAGTGTGTGTGTGTGTCCATTTTGTCTGTTGTATTTTATTATTAATGGGGTATTATGTTAGAATGAGCAATAGTAAGAGGAATATGCCTGAGAGGTTCTGGTTTATTATTATCATGATGCTATAGCCGTGTTAAAATTTGCTGGATTTTACACATTAGCTGGAATTAATAAAAATTAATATTTATTCACCGGATCTAATATGATGATGAAAATAGATGTGCTAAATTTTGGATAGATTGTGTGATGAGTGCTTGGTGCTACTAGATTGGTGGGGGAAGGATGTTAGGGGGGAATTAAATGAAGGTTGCTTAAGTAATAGTGTATGATCACCTGATTTGGATATAATAAAATAAAACAATTTATTATTTTAATTTATTTAATTTTATTATATCCAAATTACTTGAAATAAGCCTGTAAAAAAGCGTATAACCACAAATCTTAACACACTAATCATTTAAACAAGGCAACAGAGACTGTATATCAGCCTTTTATCTCAAGTACTGAAAGATAAATTAATGCGCTATTCAGATGTCTGTAAGCATCAAATGCCAAAATAAGGCGTTATCCAAACTTATGTTGTAAACTAGTTGTAATGGTAATATTTATTTAAATAAATCCTGCTACAAAGCGTAGAGTTACAAACTGTGATACAAAAATTGTCTAGATAGGTGACAGACACTATATACCTGCCTGTAATCTTAAGCACTGAAAATCCTAATATAGCGGTACTTAGATGTCTTTAACGATAATTATTCTAATCTAACAGATATTTGTTTTTTTCGGGGCCAAGCGATATTTACAGTCTAACTCCAAATTAATACTGTGCATGTCTTATACGTCCCTAACCTCAAGCCAACAAGTGAATCTATACTATTAATACAATACAATATAAACTTCCAGTATTGTATGATATAATAAGACGTTACTCAGACTGGCACAGTAGGTTAAGATTATCAGGGATAGTGATTTTTGAACAAACCCGCTATAAACTGCACAGCCACAAATTATCACAGACAAATTACCCAAATAAAACTATAGCTATCTTATCTTACAATTTGAAGTACCGAAAGCCAAAACCAGGCCAGATTCAAGTGTCTTGAACAAGTCAATTTAAAAATGATTACTTTGGCTCATGTTTGTTTGTACACACAGAATCATTAATGGGATGCTGGTCTATCAAAACCAGGTTTTATATATTGTTAAATACATATTTACCATATGAACCAATTTGACTGATTACAGTCTACTACAGACACAGGGTATTCTCTGTGGTATATAATAAAGTTCATATAAATATCGTGTGACAGTGTATATTATTACAATCCAATATCCATTCTACTGTACTGATTGTAGACAAGAAAACAAGTGTCAAAGCAAAACCTCAACATCTACTGATTCAACCGCTAGTAATTTTTGCCCACATTATCCACAGTATTTTAGTGGAACCCTAATGAGGCGCCTTTAATATTCTCACAATTAGGTTACTTAACCTAAAAGTAACTAGTATTCCCAATCAAGTTCCTATGTGTTTTTAAAGTGCACACACACACACAATGATTTTATATAACCATTGTTGAAATAAAAGTTATGTTTTAATTGTTCTGATTAGAATCTTTTGGTCCAAACTGTGAGTTTATCACTCATTTAATTCAGGGACGGAAGTGCTGTAAAAGTGCACACTTTCCAGTCTTGATTCCTTCTGGGCTCAAGACTTAATCTAAAAGTTGTCCTTGTGCACAAGCACCCCTGCTCACAAGAGAGATATACATATATATATATATATATATATATATATATACAAATATATCTAACAAATTTAATTGAGCACCCCTGCATCAATAATATTGTAGTGCTAGTGCCACCCTCCTCTTCAACGATATTGAGGTTGTGTTGTCGGATGATGGCGGCGGGGCAGCGAGGGGGGCCATGTAGATGTTGAAGAGGGTGGGGCTAAGAGAAGAGCCTTGGGGTACGCTGCAGCTGATTGCTGTGGGATTGGAGCAGAAGGGTGGGAGTCTGACTTTCTGGGTTCTGCCGCTGAGGAAGGAGGTGATCCATTCCAGGGCCTTATTGCAGATGCCAGCATCGTGTAGGCACGTCAGGAGGGTGCTGTGGGCTACAGTGTCGAATGCGGCTGAGAGGTCTAGAAGAATGAGCGCAGCAGTCTCTCCTTGGTCGAGCAGGGTGCGGATGTCGTCTGTGGCAGCGAGGACGGCGGTCTCGGTGCTGTGATTGCTCCTGAAACCGGATTGGGAGGGGTCCACGATGTGGTTGGTCTCGATGTGGTCAACAAGTTGTGCGTTGATGGCCTTCTCGATTACTTTGGCTGGAAAGGGGAGAAGATAGATGGGGCGGTAGTTTTTCGGATCTATGGGGTCAGCTGTGGGTTTCTTCAGCAGGGGTTTCAGCTCTGCATGCTTCCAGTCTTCTGGGAAGATGCCAGTTTTGATGGAGCAGTTTATGGTGAGGCAGAGTTCGTGGGCGATGGTAAAACCCGCTTTGTTGAATATGTGGTGCGGGCATGGGTCTGAGGGTGCTCCAGAGTGGATAGATTTCATGATTCTGAGTGTGTCCTCTGTGGTGAGGGGGCTCCAGGTAGTGCGTAGAAGGTGGCGGGTGGTGGGTTTGGGTGAGGTGGTGGTCGGTGGGTCAGCGGTGAGTGGTGAGTTCTGGAGCTCAAGGCTGTTGTAGATGTTGATGATCTTGCGGTTGAAGTAAGTAGCGATGTTGCCACAGAGGTCCTGGGAGGGTGGGATGTCATTAGTATCACTGTTGGGTTTGGAGAATTCCTTGATGACTGTGAACAGCTCTTTGCTGTTGTGGGTTTTGGCGTGGATTCTGTCTAAGATAGCGGTTTTCTTTGTGGTTTTGATGAGGTGGTGGTGGGTGGTGACGGCTTCTTTGTAGGCGGATTTGTCCGAGGGGGATCTCCATATTCTCTCTAATCGTCTGCAGTGGCGTTTGGAGTCCTGGAGGGTGGGGGTGAACCAGCTGGCCTTGTTGGTGGGCTGGCGGAAGGACGGTTTCTTGAGGGGGCCGAGGCTATTTGTGCAGTCTGTGATCCAGCGATGTAGGTGGCGGGCGGAGGAGTTTGCGTCAGTGGAGATTGGCCCTGGGGAATTTCATTTTTAACAGCCAAAGGCCTTCTGGCTGTAATACTGGATTTTGGCCATCGTGGGCAGCAGACAGAGACAAACAGTTTCATTCAATCAATTCTATACTGTAAAAAAAATATTTCTTTAAAATGTGTATTTAAAATGTTATAATTTCTTTATATTAATAAGTTACATGTTCAAATACACATGGGTTACACAGTATCATTTTTCCTGATCACTTCAATATCAAACACAGTATGTATGTATTTCACTTATAATGTATAAAATGCATTTAAACCATATTTTCTATGAAACAATTTAAAGGATTATAATATCTTCAGCCTGGATTCAATTTCCTTCTTCAGCCATCCGCTCAACATCACATACATGCTTTTAGATCAGCAAATATATGTGGTTTTCACACAATTATATCTATATTGGATTATTAGCCCATACAGATTAATACCAATTATTTGTGTACTTACTAGGCACCTGAAATGAAAGAAATAATTGTTAGAAATGTTAAACATTCATATATTTATTCGCAATATTTATCCATCTCAGCAAATATTTATCTAATATGAATGTTATTTGTCTCTGCTTCTTAGGTCCCCAATCTCCCATATTCGTATGAAACCCAGCATTTTACACATTGTTCTACAAGAAACAAAATAATACCAGCTATATATAAAAAATAATTGAATTCAAAATAGCTACACTATAAACATGTGTTTTTGCATGGTCAAACCTCCATTGTCTAGAATTTGTGGATTCAAATATAATAGGGGCCCCATATCTTTTGAAAACGTTTGTTCATTCAATTATCCTTCCAGACGGACCGTCCACTCCTCTAGATAGGGGAACTCTTTATCCAGGCCTCCTTTGTAAGAAGTAGTAAATTTGATTACACATCTGAAGGTTCCAAAATGCTAATATTTACCTTGAAATGGTTTACTGGTCTTATCTTATAAAGCAGTCTAAGTCTTTGTTCTTTCTTTCTGAAATAATTATGCAAGTAATTCCTTTGATGAATGAGAGGAGGGGGTTTTGCCCACACAGTGACCTTTTAGAGTCTTACAAATAAAATGAATTAGATGGTGTATATAACCATCTATATATATTAAATAATAATTATATATATATATTATTTAATAACATTCACAGATCGTCTGACAATTGGAAAGTGCACTTCATGATAAGGAGATGGCACTTTAATTTTGCGCCCCAAGAATTCTGCGCCCAGGGCAACCACCCCTGTGGCCCCGCCCACACTACGCCACTGTGTGTGTGTGTATATGTGCATGTGTGAGTATGTTTGTGTGTGTGTGTATATGTGGATGTGTGAGTATGTGTGTGTATGTAACATAGTAACATAGTAGATGAGGTTGAAGGAAGACAGAAGTCCTTCCTACCTAATTTACAAAAAAAGCTCTAATTGAGCTTAAAGGGACATGAAACCCACATTTTTTTCTTTCATGATTCAGATAGAGCATGCAATTTAAGCAACTTTCTAATTTACATTTGTATAATTTTTTCTTCATTCTCTTGGTATTTTTATTTGAAAAAGCAGGAATGTAACCTTATTATTATTATTATCAAGTATTTGTAGAGCGCCAACAGATTCCGCAGTGCTTAGGAGCCAGCCCATTTATGGTTCAGAACCCTGGGTAGCGCTTGCTGATTGTTGGCTACATTTAGATTTTTTTTGGAAATCCATACATTATCCCCAATAGAATAGCATGGGATTTGTCTTTTGTGTCGATCGGCAGCTTTTTTTTATAGCTCCAGCAAGGGTTTCCTTTAAAAGAGCCTGAATTTAACTTAATTTGTCAAATCTGCCCCCTTTTCATATAATTTAGCTCTGAAAATTATACAATTTCTAATACTGAACCTGAAATGCACCCCACCGACTTTTCAATGTTTATTCTGATATCTGTCTCTAATTGGCTTTAACTGATAACGACTGCCAATAATTGCATTTTATACTAATGTTATGACCATGGCTACCCTGGTAGTCTGCCCAGACTGGCTCCTGAAAATAAGACAAATTGTGAAGCTTGGCTATTGAAAAATAATTGCAGAAAAAAATATGTTAATTTTTTTTTTTAAATGTTAAGACTTGGCTGACATGTTATTCTTTAGCAGAATAGCAGAAATGTATTGTAATTACAATCGGCTAGATTACGAGTTTTGCGTTATGAGGGGTGCATGTTATTCTCACCGCTTACTTTCTTACAGCGCTGGTATTACAGGTTTTACAGGTTTTACAAACCCGGCGTTAAAAGGCAAGTAGTGAGCGTAGAGCACGATTTCCCCAATAAGACATCAATGGGGAGAGCCAGCTGAGAAAAACTCTAACACCTGCAATAAAGCAGCGTAAAACTCCGTAACACAGCCCCATTGATTCCTATGGGGAAACTAAATTTATGTTTACACCTAACACCCTAACATGAACCCTGAGTCTAAACACCCCTAATCTTACACTTATTAACCCCTAATCTGCCGCCCCCAACATCGCCTACACCTGCTTTATACTTATTAACCCCTAATCTGCCACTCCGGACACCGCTGCCACTATAATAAACATATTAACCTCTAAACCGCCACACTCCCGCCTCGCAAACACTAGTTAAATAGTATTAATCCCTAATCTGCCGCCCCTAACATCGCCGCCACCTATCTACATTTATTAACCCCTAATCTGCCGCCCCCAACGTCGCCACCACTATTCTAAATTTATTAACCCCTAAATCTAAGTCTAACCCTAACACCCCCTAACTTAAATATAATTAAAATAAATCTAAATAAAACTTACTATTAATAACTAAATAATTCCTATTTAAAAATAAATACTTACCTGTAAAATAAACCCTAAGCTTGCTACAATATAACTAATAGTTACATTGTATCTAGCTTAGGGTTTATTTTTATTTTACAGGCAAGTTTGTATTTATTTTAACTAGGTAGAATAGTTACTAAATAGTTATTAAGTATTTACTAACTACCTAGCTAAAATAAATACAAATTTACCTGTAAAATAAAACCTAACCTAAGTTACACTAACACCTAACACTACACTACAATTAAATAAATTACCTAAATTAAATACAATTAAATACATTAAATACAATTAGCTAAATTACAAAAAAACACTAAATTACAGAAAATAAAAAACAAATTACAAGATATTTAAACTAATTACACCTAATCTAATAGCCCTATCAAAATAAAAAAGCCCCCCCCCAAATAAAAAAAAACCCTAGCCTAAACTAAACTACCAATAGCTCTTAAAAGGGCCTTTTGCGGGGCACTGCTCCAAAGAAATCAGCTCTTTTACCTGAAAAAAAATACAAACCCCCCCCAACAGTAAAACCCACCACCCACACAACCAACCCCCCCAAATAAAATCCTATCTAAAAAAACCTAAGCTCCCCATTGCCCTGAAAAGGGCATTTGGATGGGCATTGCCCTTAAAAGGGCATTTAGCTCTATTGCGGCCCAAAGCCCTAACCTAAAAATAAAACACACCCAATAAACCCTTAAAAAAACACTAACCCCTGAAGATCCACTTACAGTTTTGAAGATCCGACATCCATCCTCAATGAAGCCGGGAGAAGTCCTCAACGAAACCGGGAGAAGTCTTCATCCAAGCCGGTAGAAGTGGTCCTCCAGACGGGCAGAAGTCTTCATCCAGACTGCATATTCTATATTCATCCATCTGGCGCCGAGCGGGTCCATCTTCAAGACATCCGACGCGGAGCATCCTCTTCTTCGGACGACTACCCGACGAATGAAGGTTCCTTTAAGTGACGTCATCCAAGATGGCTAAAGTGAATGTTAGGATCAGCACTCCTGGGTCATCCCCTCCATATGTAACACTGCAGAGTTAGCAGGAGATAGGTGCTCAAACCTTCACAGACCCCCAACCAAGATCTGAAGGAATATAATTGGACAAAAAGATGAAGGTAGCACTCTTAGCAACAGGAAAACACCTTTAATAGGAGCAACGTTTCGAGGCTACTTGCCTCTTTCTCAAGCTTACACATACTGAAAAGTGAACAAGACTTTATTCACATGGCAATTATTGGAGGGCCAATCCCCAAGCTCACAAGGGGCGTGTGCAAAATGACATCACACTTGCAAGGAAAAATTCAATTGTTAACCCATTAGAGACTAACTGGAGGATTGGTCCAACAACTAAATACAAATATAAATCAAAAGCAATTACACAGAGCCAAGAGATAGCATAATAGGAACAAAAAATGAAAATGTTTAAACAAAAATATAAAACAGAATACTTAAAAAACAAAAATATTTTAAATTAATGGCAAGAGATCAAACTCTCTATTGAGACCTTTTGGTGACATGGTATCTAAATGCCAAATCCATTTGGCCTCTCTATACAACAAGTCTCTCAACCTGTCTCCTCCTCTGGGTTATTTATTTGCATGGTCAATCACCATGAATCTTAATTGATTGGCTTGGTGGCCTTTATCCAGAAAATGTGAGGGGACAGGAAGGTGAGACAATTTCTCATTGCCAATACTGGACTTGTGCTGACAGAAGCGGTCCTTGACCTTCTGGGTGGTCTCGCCTATATATAATAGACCACATGGGCACTTAAGGGCATAGACTACATATGTAGAGTTACATGTAAAATACCCTGGGATCTTAAATTTCTTGCCTGTGTATGGGTGAGATATTTCCCCGCCTTTAATTACGCTATTACATTGTGCACACCCCAGGCATGGAAAAGTTCCATTCCTAGGGGTACCCAAAAACGTTTGACCCTTGGTAGAGGTATTAACATACGCATGCACCAATTTTTTGCCCATAGTATTGCCTTTACGATAAGCTGCTCGTGGAAATTCTTTAAATTCTGAAATCTCTGGACAAGTCTCCTTCAGCACAAACCAATATTTTTTAATTATATGAAAAATGCTCTTACTCATAGTACTGAACGTACTCACAAAAGAGATCCTATTAGAAAACCCTGTGTTTTTAGCTACAGGATCAACAGTAGGATCCACCTGGATCTGATTAAGTTCATGTGGGCTATACCCTCTCTTGATGAATTTCTCCACCATCTGACCTGATCTTGCCTGACGTTTCTCTGGGTCACTGACAATTCTATTAACTCATATTAGTTGGGACTTTGGTATGCTTTTGAATGTTCTAGGGGGATGAAAGCTAGATCTATGCAACAAAGTGTTGCGATCATTAGGCTTTGTATATAAATCTGTCTGTAATTTACCTCCTGAGACATATACCATGGTGTCAAGGAACTCAATATTAGTGGTACTTGCTTTTGCGCTGAATCTTAAAAATGGGACTTCCCTTTCTATATCACCTTTCAATATATTGAGTTCCTCTTGGGTGCCCCGCCACAAGATGAAAAGGTCATCTATATAGCGAATCCACCCTAAACACCTTTTCTGAAACAACGGATGCGTGTAAACATACTTGTCTTCCACCCAATTCATTGTTAAACAGGTGTAAGATGGGGCCACATTTGACCCCATCGCCGTCCCTTTCTTTTGAAGATAGAAATGATTGTCATACATAAAATAATTATTAGTTAATACCAGCTCAAGTAGCCTGGTCAGAAAATCACATTGTACATCACTGTAAAGACCACATTGGGATAGGGCACTGTGTACACTCTCAACCCCCACACCATGGGGGATGACAGTGTACAACGATGCCACATCCCAAGTTGACAACAACACATCTTGTAAATCATCATATTGTTGAATTTTAGAAATAAAATCCAAAGTATCTTTAACATAGGATTTGCCAGAACTAACTAGAGGTGACAAAATCTTGTCTAAGAACTGGGCTGTAGGACTTAATACTGAGCCTATGCCCGCCACAATGGGGCGGCCAGGAGGGTCAGTTAAGCTCTTGTGAATCTTAGGCATCACATAAAAAACTGGAGTGACAGGATTCTTAATTAGTAAAAACTGGGCCAGTTTTTGACTGATGATATTATAACAAACACCCCTTTCAATCTTTCTCTTAAGTATTTTAACAATTTCTCTAAGGGGGTCACTATCCAGTCTTTTGTAGACATCAGAGTCACCCAACTGTCTCAATATCTCAGTATTATATTTTGAAGTGTCCAAAATGACCAAGGCACCGCCTTTGTCGGCCGGCTTGATGGTAATGTCTCTGTCATTCTGAAGAGATCTAAGGGCCTGATATTCTTTTCTGGTCACATTATAATTCCTTTGTTTCTGTTTGTGTTTGTCAACCATTGCTTTAAATTCGGTCTCCACAGTCTTAATGTAGGTCTCCACAGCTGGATTGTCCCCTGAGGGGTTAAATGTACTCTTACTATGCAGTCCCAGGTTACTAATATCAAACATCTCTGAGTTGGAATCCAATGGGAGATTCATAATAGGCCTAGTAGGATTATTAAAGAAGGCCTTTAATCTAAATAACCTAAAGAATCGTGTGAGGTCAATCATCAGGGCAAACGGGTCAGGTTCCTCAGTGGGGCAAAACGATAACCCCTTATTGAGCACAGAAATGTCATGAACAGTCAATGTCCTAGAAGACAGATTAACTACATTTACCTCTTCCTGTGCTGTTGGTAAGATCTCGCTTGGGTTTCCACTTAGATCCAAGATGGCGCTAAGATGGCGTCCCTTAGATTCCGCTTGGCTGATAGAATTCTATCAGCCAATCGGAATTAAGGTTGAAAAAATCCTATTGGCTGATGCAATCAGCCAATAGAATGCGAGCTCAATCCTATTGGCTGATTGGATCAGCCAATAGGATTGAAGTTCAATCCTATTGGGGGGTAGTTATCAAGCCGTCAACCTCAAATACGCTGGAATTCCGCAGCGTATTTGTGGCGAGGCTGATTCGCCTTAGTTATCAAAGGCTCGAGACCGGCTAAAGTAGAATTTAGTGACGTAAGCTTCGATCCGCCGGACTCAGTCTGACACAGATCGATTCTTACGTCACTCCAGATGTTCCGCACACAAGTGCGGCACAATCTCACTACTTTTGCTAGTTATCAAATGACTAGCAGGTACGCTCGGCACTTTTACGGCCCAGCGTACCTGGTTTTCAAACCGCCACCCCTGGAGGCGGCGGATCCCATAGTAATCAATGGGAGTCTGACCATAGCGAAAGTACAAGTTCGCTGCTGACAGACATCCCATTCATTCCTATGGGAGCTGTCTGCACCTAACACCCTAATATGTACCCCGAGTCTAAACACCGCTAATCTGACCCCCCCCCCTACACCGCCGCAACTAAATAAAGTTATTGCCCCCTAAACCGCCGCTCCCGGAGCCCACCGCAAGCTACTCTATACATATTAACCCCTAAACCGCCGCTCCCGGAGCCCACCGCAAGCTACTCTATACATATTAACCCCTAAACCGCCGCTCCCGGAGCCCACCGCAACTATAATAAATGTATTAACCCCTAAACCGCCGCTCCCTGAACCCGTCGCCACCTATAATAAATTTATTAACCCCTAATCTGCCCCCCCTACACCGTCCCCACCTATAATAAATTTATTAACCCCTATCCTGCCCCCCACTACGCCGCCGCCACTGTAATAAAATGATTAACCCCTAAACCTAAGTCTAACACTAACCCTAACGCCCCCCTAACTTAAATATTAATTAAATAAATCTAAATAATATTTTTATTATTAACTAAATCAATCCTATTTAAAACTAAATACTTACCTTTAAAATAAGCCCTAATATAGCTACAATGTAATTAATAATTATATTCTAGCTATTTTAGGATTTATATTTATTTTACAGGTAACTTTCAATTTATTTTAACTAGGTACAATAGCTATTAAATAGTTATTAACTATTTAATAGCTTACCTAGCTAAAATAAACGGAAATTTACCTGTAAAATAAATCCTAACCTAAGTTACAATTACACCTAACACTACACTATACTTTAATAAATTATTCCTATTTAAAACTAAATACTTACCTGTAAAATTTATTTTACAGGTAACTTTGTATTTATTTTAGCTAGTTAGAATAGTTATTAAATAGTTATTAACTATTTAATAACTACCTAGCTAAAAGAAATACAAAATTACCTGTAAAATAAATCCTAACCTAAGTTACAATTAAACCTAATACTACACTATCATTAAATTAATTAAATAAACTACCTACAAATAACTACAATTAAATACAATTACATAAACTAACTAAAGTACAAAAAATAAAAAAGCTAAATTACGGGGGCGGAGCTTGGCCGCAGCTAAGATGGCTGTGTAATCCCATAGCTCCGGAGTACCAGCACCCTATTGAGGCCACATTGGAGGCAGATACAACCCAAAACAGTGTTATGAGCAGCATAAAGGGTGACCGCAGAGAGGCAGAGTGAGGTGGGAGCTTCACATTTATATATCTTTAAGACGCCACAGAGAAAAACGGGAGCACCGGCTGCACTGTAATGACGACGGAGGAGACGGCTGCCTCACAGCATGGAGCACGGCAGAGATATATACAGGGGATCTAACTTTTGGCAGAACATAAGGATATACCGACTCATCATAAGTTAGCACCCCACATATGAAGGTATATGCTATAAATTTCTAGAAAGATCACCTAGAATGAACACAAAATAGCAGGCGCATTAACAAAATACTGAGCACGCAACAGCAAGCAGTAGCACGTGTAAAAGTACACAAATCTTCAGGGAGCCATACTGAAAAATACGCCAGGCTAATCTCTTAAAAGTAAGAAAGAAGAGGAGGGCAAGAGGTATTTTCATATCTTTATTTTATATCGTATATAAAATTATGGCATCAAGGAAAAGCATACAAAAACCAAAATTAACAAAAATGCAGGCAAGGGAGACCCCTGTTAGCTCCTTTTTCACACCCACAGACAAGCAGAGATCACCGATACTACAAGACTCGAGGGGGCAAAGATCCCCAGCACAATCAGTGGGTGAAGACACTTCACAAGAGACGGAACTCACTACTCAGGTGCCATTAGCATTATTGTCCTCTTTACCTTCAAAGCAAGATATTGCTGACATAGTGAGGGCCTGCATGAGGGAAGAAATGGCGGAGATAAAACAAGATATTCATGCATTAGGCTTCAGGGTAGAGGCCTTAGAAGACCAATCAGGCTCAGTTACTGAGGAGATTACAGAAATGCAGGATCAATTGAATGCACAAATGTCGACTATAGAGGAATTGAACGACAAATTAGAGGACCTCGAAAATAGAGGCCGAAGGAAAAATATCCGTATTCGGGGTATCCCTGAGTCTGTGCTCCCCAAGGACTTTTACACATACTTTGCTGCACTATTTACTCATTTGAAAGGGGCGCCGCCAGCTATAGACATCCAGTGGGTCAGAGCCCACCGAGCACTAAGGCCCAAACCCCCAGACACGGCACCGCCTAGGGATGTCATCATGAAATTCAAAAACTTTCTAGAAAAAGAGGAAATCCTTATGCTATCTAGGAAAAATCAACCTGCAAGGTTTAGAGGGACAGTATTGCAATTTTATGCGGATCTTGCAACAAGGACCTTACAGAGGAGAAAAGAACTGGCACCTTTGACTAAGATGCTCCGAGATAAAAAAATATTATACAGGTGGGGGTTCCCATTCCAACTCTATGTCCTACAAGATCACAAACGTCTAACCTGCAGAAGACCTGCAGATGTCCCTGGATTTTGCAGTGCTTTAAACTTAGACCCCCCGGAACTTACAACATTGGACAATCAACAACCATCCATGATGCGAGGGGAAAAAAGACCACAATCAGAACTATGGAAACAAGTTCCCAAAGGACACTCCAAAAAATGACTGTATATGTATACATATTACAGAAAAACAAATATGTATGACTGGCGGATACAGCCGAGAAATGGCGAAGTAAAGAGACTGCTCTCACAGGATGTGGTAAAGTAACAGACATAGGCAATTGAATGACTTTTTAACGATTTCTATGTAATGGGACTCTGAAAGGCCATGTATATGCGAAATGTATGTTGCGTTATAGATTCATGTTTGAGATAGATGTTTATTCACTGTTTTATAAATGTTTAATTAGTTAAAAACAGAGGCAAATTTAAGGTTAAATTTGAATGTTATACACTTGAATAATAGGGGTCTGGTCCCCCTGCTAAAGTGGACCCGTGAATGGAAACGGTTCCTAGGTCTTCCCCCAAACAGAGGGGAGACTTATTTTTGTCGTTTTTTCTATGTATTTTTTTATGTTTGTTTAGATATGTTATTTTCCTAACATGTTTAGTGAGTCAGGGGTCAAGCCGTATAGTCAGAGAAGAAATGTGGTATATAATACATTGCAGAAAACAATTGATGCGGATGCTACATGTTTTGTTTTACATAAATGGATAAGACGGGAAAGATACTTAAATTTATCACACAGAATGTTAAGGGGTTAAATTCACCTGCGAAGAGATCCATGGCAATGTCAGATTTACATAAAAAGAAGGGTGATGTTCTCTTTCTCCAGGAGACGCACTTTAGGAAGTTACACGAACCCAAATATATGGGACCTCATTACACACAACACTTCCATAGCTCATACACTTCTAAGAAATGTGGTGTGAGTATTCTTTTGAGTAAGACAATTCCTTTTCAACACATTCAGACACACACAGACTTAGACGGTAGATTTTTAGGGGTTTTTGGGCTACTCTATGGTAAGCCTACTACACTAATAAACATATATGCACCGAATACCCAACAACTCCCTTTCTATAAGAAAACATTGAAAAAAATTATAGACATTTCTAAAGGCTTGATATTCATAGGGGGGGATTTTAATATACCACTACATCCCGAGGTAGACAGTTCAAACTCAAATCCCCACACATCTAAAAGGACGCTCAGACACTTCTGGAAGCTATTGAAAGACTCAAATCTATATGATATATGGAGGTTTATTCACCCCAACACTGTGGAATACACTTTTTTTTCTTCCCCAAATCATACATATAGCAGACTAGACTACTTGTTCACAAACCAATCAGGTTTATCATACATTCGAGATGCAACAATTTCACATACAGTATGGTCAGACCATTCTGCAGTATCCATTACAATAGAGTGGCCAGATACACCGATAACCCCATACATATGGAGATTAGACGATTCCCTGCTGTTAGGGGACGAAAGGTTTACAAAATTACAGACCTCACTGCAGGAATACTTTAGTTTCAACTCAACACCGGATAGTGATCCTATAACAGTATGGGAAGCACATAAGTGTTTTATGAGGGGAGAATTTATAAAAATGAGAGCACATTATAGAAAGTTAGCAAGATTGCAGTATGAAACCCTCACTGCTAAATTAGCAACCCTAGAATGTAAACACAAAATGACCCCGAATGATCAACAAATCTATAAAGACTTACAGGAGACTAGGGCAGCTGTAAATGAATTACTGTTAAAAGAATACAAGGCTAAAACGGCCAGCTTCAAGCAAAAAATGTACTATGAAGGAAATAGAGCGGGAAAAATGCTGGCTAGAACCTTAAAAATTAAGAAATATAAAACCTTTGTTCATGAACTAAAAACACCTAAAAAGACCAAATTACACTCAACCAAAGATATACTTTCCCAGTTTGAGACATACTATGCTCAACTATATAACATAACAGTTCCCGGACAGGCCACAGAATCAGATGATGTAATACAGGAATATTTGAGTAGGGTTCCACTCCCCAAATTGAACGAAGAACAATCAAAAGAACTAGACACACCCATCACGCACAGGGAAATTCAGTTAGCAATACAAGACCTTAATGTAGGCAAAAGCCCGGGTCCCGACGGGTATACCGTACAATATTATAAGAAATTTGCTGCGCTTATAATTCCACATCTCTTGCAAATATTTAACAAAATTGATGCACATTACCCATTCCACCCAAGTATGCTAGAAGCACATATCACGGTTCTTCCAAAACCTGGTAGGGCTCCTGATGTAGTACCTCAGAATTTCAGACCTATATCATTATTAAATGTGGATGTAAAAATCTTTGCAAAAATACTGGCTACTAGGATCAATCGATTCTTACCACAATTAATACATGTGAATCAGGTAGGCTTTACGCCATTTAGAGAAGCAAGAGACAACACTATAAAATTGTTAAACCTGCTAGAATATACACAAACACACAAAATACCATCCATTATGCTTGCAATGGATGCCGAAAAGGCCTTTGATAGGTTACACTGGGCCTTCCTACAGAACACACTGAAGCGTTTTGGGCTGGGTGACAGTATTATAAGCAAAATATTCGCATTATATAATAAGCCAACGGCCAGGATTAAACTTAACGACTCACTCTCAAATAAATTCCCGATATTAAATGGAACCAGGCAGGGCTGCCCCCTGTCGCCATTACTGTTTGTACTTAAAATAGAAGTCTTGGCTGCGGCTATTAGAAATAATTCCTCTATACATGGTGTAATGGTAAAAGATACCCAATATAAACAAGCCCTATATGCAGATGACGTGCTTTTGACCCTTACATCACCGCTACAATCTCTAGAAGCACTAACCACAGAAATTGACATTTATAGCAGATACTCTAATTTCAAAATTAACCCAACCAAGTCAGAAGTGATGGGGATCCATATCCCCACATCAGAACTCCAAGAAATAGCCGACAAATATAAATATAAAATACAAACTTCCTCTATAAAATACCTAGGAGTCCAGATCTCGCATGATCCACAAGCACTCTTTCTACTAAATTATCAAACTCTTTTGAAAGAGATACAGTCTGAATTACACAGCTGGGAACATAAAAACATAGCGTGGCTGGGTAGAGTGGACGCCTTTAAGATGTCTATTCTGCCAAAAATACTATACATATTCCAAACACTGCCCATATCAGTTCCACAGTCTTACATTACCAGCATGCAGAATATAGTTAACACATATATCTGGCAAAAGAAAAGACCTAGAATTTCCAAAAAGATTATGTATAGACCACGAAAAAATGGAGGCCTTAGTGTGCCCTGCTTATTATATTATAGACAAGCGATTCTCCTCAACAGAGTGATAGATTGGTGTAAACACGGACAGCACAAAGAATGGGTTGCCTTAGAAAAACAATTAACGGGACATCCTAACCTAGGAGGCCTGTGCTGGACAAATAAGATACATAGACGTCTAGATAAAGATATGCCCCAATTAGTCCAGGTGACCCTTGAAACCTGGGATAAACTCTCAAACAAAACAAAAGGTATCTCCTCAAACCCCTCCCCTTTAACTCCAATCCTTTACAATCCGGAGATCCCAATACAGGGGCTACCGACACCAAAAGATACTGACCACATTTTGTCTTTTATACCCTTTCATAAGATCCTGTCTGAAGGTAAACTTAAAAGCAAGGATGAACTAATTGAGATTGCTCCACAAATAGTTAAAGACTGGCTCACTCTCCAGACAATATTACATTTTCTACATAGTGCTCAATACAAGGCTAATTTAAGTAGACCACTTACTCTATTTGAAAACTTATGTTTTTCCCAGACCCCTGTAAAAGGTGGCATGTCGACAATATATAAATTACTAATAGAAAATCATTCTAGATCACTACCAGCCTATTGTAAAATATGGGAAAAGGAATTCAATAAGGAGATTTCTCTTAAAGAGTGGAAGATAATTTTCACTAATATGGGTAAATCACCATCATCCATCAGTGTTACGGAGACTAACTTGAAACTCCTGTATCGATGGTACCTTACGCCACATAGACTCTCAAAGATATACCCTAATACAAACAATAAATGCTGGAGAAACTGTGGGGAGGTTGGAACACTGACACACATATGGTGGGACTGTCATTTGATTAAGCAATACTGGGAGGATATTAGGGTAGAAATAGAGAGAGTTATTTCTGTCAAACTCACACTAGACCCAATGATTTTACTTTTCAACTACACCCCCAAACTGAAATGCAAGCTGAGATTACGATTATTGTATATCATGATTAATGGAGCCAAACAATTGATCCCACGTCTGTGGAAGACACCTAATATCCCCAACATAGCACACTGGAGAGATTATATCACGCAATTATTGACCCTAGAGAAATATCATTTCATGCAGACCCAACAAATGGAATTCTATTCTAACATGAGGTTTCTTTGGGAGGATTATATAGCATCAACTTAATGACAGGATTGGGTCAGATTGGGCTCGAGTAATCAACTCTGACTATATTGGGATATAGTAGAACTGTTAGCTTCTATAAAATTATATGTATGCGTTGCAGATTTGCATTTTTGTATTGATGAAAGTTAATTGTCTTCAAATGTATGACTTGACTCTGTATTGTTATTTTTCAACAAATAAAGGAAAAATTAAAAAAAAAAAAAAAAAAAAGCTAAGTTACAAAAAATAAAAAAATAAGTTACAAACATTTTAAAAATATTACAACAATTTTAAGCTATTTACACCTAATCTAAGCCCCCTAATAAAATAACAAACCCCCCAAAATAAAAAAAATGCCCTACCCTATTCTAAATTAAATAAAGTTCAAAGCTCTTTTACCTTACCAGCCCTTAAAAGGGCCATTTGTGGGGGCATGCCCCAAAGAAAACAGCTCTTTTGCCTGTAAAAGAAAAATACAACCCCCCCCAACATTAAAACCCACCACCCACATACCCCTAATCTAACCCAAACCCCCCTTACAAAAACCTAACACTAATCCCCTGAAGATCATCCTACCTTGTCTTCACTCAGCCGAGCAGCGATGGAACCGAAGTGGACATCCGGAGCGGAAGAAGTTAATCCTCCAAGCGGCGCTGAAGAAATCTTCCATCCGATGAAGTCATCATCCAGGCGGCGCTGAAGAAGTCTTTGATCCGGCCGATGTCATCTTCCAAGAGGCGCTGAAGATGTCTTCTATCCGGGCGATGTCATCTTCCAAGCCGGGTCTTGAATCTTCCTCCCGCCGACGCGGAACCTCCTTCTTCACTGACGGACTACGACGAATGAAGGCTCCTTTAAGGGACGTCATCCAAGATGGCGTCCCCTCAATTCCGATTGGCTGATAGGATTCTATCAGCCAATCGGAATTAAGGTAGGAAAAATCTGATTGGCTGATGGAATCAGCCAATCAGATTGAGCTCGCATTCTATTGGCTGTTCCGATCAGCCAATAGAATGCAAGCTCAATCTGATTGGCTGATGAGTGAAGACAAGGTAGGATGATCTTCAGGGGATTAGTGTTAGGTTTTTGTAAGGGGGGTTTGGGTTAGATTAGGGGTATGTGGGTGGTGGGTTATAATGTTGGGGGGGTTGTATTTTTCTTTTACAGGCAAAAGAGCTGTTTTCTTTGGGGCATGCCCCCACAAATGGCCCTTTTAAGGGCTGGTAAGGTAAAAGAGCTTTGAACTTTATTTAATTTAGAATAGGGTAGGGCATTTTTTATTTTGGGGGGTTTGTTATTTTATTAGGGGGCTTAGATTAGGTATAAGTAGCTTAAAATTGTTGTAATATTTTTAAAATGTTTGTAACTTATTTTTTTATTTTTTGTAACTTAGCTTTTTTTATTTTTTGTACTTTAGTTAGTTTATGTAATTGTATTTAATTGTAGTTATTTGTAGGTAGTTTATTTAATTAATTTAATGATAGTGTAGTATTAGGTTTAATTGTAACTTAGGTTAGGATTTATTTTACAGGTAATTTTGTATTTCTTTTAGCTAGGTAGTCATTAAATAGTTAATAACTATTTAATAACTATTCTAACTAGCTAAAATAAATACAAAGTTACCTGTAAAATAAATATAAATCCTAAGATAGCTACAATATAATTATTATTTATATTGTAGCTATATTAGGGTTTATTTTATAGGTAAGTATTTAGTTTTAAATAGGAATAATTTATTAAAGTATAGTTTAGTGTTAGGTATAATTGTAACTTAGGTTAGGATTTATTTTACAGGTAAATTTCAGTTTATTTTAGCTAGGTAAGCTATTAAATAGTTAATAACTATTTAATAGCTATTGTACCTAGTTAAAATAAATTGAAAGTTGCCTGTAAAATAAAAATAAATCCTAAAATAGCTAGAATATAATTATTATTTATATTGTAGCTATATTAGGGTTTATTTTATAGGTAAGTATTTAGTTTTAAATAGGATTAATTTAGTTAATAATAAAAATATTATTTAGATTTATTTAATTAATATTTAAGTTAGGGGGGTGTTAGGGTTAGTGTTAGACTTAGGTTTAGGGGTTAATAATTTTATTACAGTGGCGGCAGTGTAGTGGGGGGCAGGATAGGGGTTAATAAATTTATTATAGGTGACGATGGTGTAGGGGGGGCAGGATAGGGGTTAATAGGTTTAATATAGGTTGCGGCAGGTTCAGGGAGCGGCGGTTTAGGGGTTAAACTATTTATTTAGTTGTGGCGAGGTGCGGGATCAGCAGGATAGGGGTTAATAATTTTATTATAGAGGGCGACAGTATAGGGGGGGCAGGATAGGGGTTACTAGGTATACTGTAGGTGGCAGCGGTGTCCGGGAGTGGCGGTTTAGGGGTTAATACATTTATAAGACTTGCGGCAGAGTCTAGGAGCAGAGGTTTAGGGGTTAATACATTTATCAGAGTTGCGGCAGGGTCTAGGAGCGGCGGTTTAGGGGTTAGTAACTTTATTTAGTTGCGGGAGGCTCCGGGGGCGCCGGTATAGGGATAGAACAGTGTAGTTTATTGTGAGTGCTTAGTGACAGGCTAGCAATAAAGCTGGGAAAAAGCCGAAGGGCAGCGAGATCGGATGAGTGATAACTCTCACAGTCCGCTGCTCATCGCCACGCGGCTTTTTGACAGCTTTTTTTGATAACTTAGGCGAACGTATTCAAGGTCCGCGGCGGCGAAGGTAGGCGAGCTTAGGCGGGCGTATTGGGCCGGCGAAGTCAGAAAAGTAGACGGCTTGATAACTACCCCCCATTGGCTGATTGCATCAGCCAATAGGATTTTTTCAACCTTAATTCCGATTGGCTGATTCTATCAGCCAATCGGAATCTAAGGGATGCCATCTTGAATGACGTCACTTAAAGGAACCTTCATTTGTCGGGTAATCGTTGGAAGAGGAGGATGCTCCGCGTCCGATGTCTTGAAGATGGACCCGCTCCGTGCCAGATGGATGAAGATAGAAGATGCCGTCTGGATGAAGACTTCTGCCCGTTTGGAGGACCTCTTCTCCCGGCTTGGATGAAGACTTCTCCCGGCTTCATTGAGGATGGATGTCGGATCTTCAAAACTGTAAGTGAATCTTCAGGGGTTAGTGTTAGGTTTTTAAAGGGTTTATTGGGTGGGTTTTATTTTTAGGTTAGGGCTTTGGGCCGCAATAGAGCTAAATGCCCTTTTAAGGGCAATGCCCATCCATATGCCCTTTTCAGGGCAACGGGAGCTTAGGTTTTTTTAGTTAGGGTTTTATTTGGGGGTTGGTTGTGTGGGTGGTGGGTTTTACTGTTGGGGGGGTTGTTTGTATTTTTTCAGGTAAAAGAGCTGATTTATTTGGGGCAATTCCCAGCAAAAGGCCCTTTTAAGGGCTATTGGTAGTTTAGTTTAGGCTAGGGTTTTTTTTTTATTTTGGGGGTCTTTTTTATTTTGATAGGGCTATTAGATTAGGTGTAATTAGTTTAAATATCTTGTAATTTGTTTTTTATTTTCTGTAATTTAGTGGTTTTTTTTGTAATTTAGCTAATTGTATTTAATTTATTTAATTGTATTTAATTTAGATAATTTATTTAATTGTAGTGTAGTGTTAGGTGTTAGTGTAACTTAGGTTAGGTTTTATTTTAAAGGTAAATTTGTATTTATTTTAGCTATGTAGTTAGTTAATAGTTAATAACTATTTAGTAACTATTCTACCTAGTTAAAATAAATACAAACTTGCCTGTAAAATAAAAATAAACCCTAAGCTAGATACAATGTAACTATTAGTTATATTGTAGCTAGCTTAGGGTTTATTTTATAGGTAAGTATTTAGTTTTAAATAGGAATTATTTAGTTATTAATAGTAAGTTTTATTTAGATTTATTTTAATTATATTTAAGTTAGGGGGTGTTAGGGTTAGACTTAGATTAAGGGGTTAATAAATTTAGTATAGTGGCGGCTACGTTGGGGGCGGCAGATTAGGGGTTAATAAATGTAGGTAGGTGGTGGCGATGTTAGAGACAGCAGATTAGGGGTTATTAATATTTAACTAATGTTTGCGAGGTGGGAGTATGGCGGTTTAGAGGTTAATATGTTTATTATAGTGGCGGCGATGTTGGAAGCATCAGATTAGGGGTTAATAATTTTATTTTAGTGTTTGCGATGTGGGAGGGCCTCGGTTTAGGGATTAATAGGTAGTTTATGGGTGTTAGTGTACATTTTAGCACTTTAGTTATGAGTTTTATGCTACAGCTTTGTAGTGTAAAACTCATAACTACTGACTTTAAAATGCGGTACGAATCTTGATGGGATAGGGTGTACTGCTCACTTTTTGGCCTCCCAGACAAGCTCGTAATACCGGTGCTATGGAAGTCCCATAGAAAAAAGACTATATGCAATTTGCGTAAGTTTATTTGAGGTAAGGCCAAAAAAGTGTGCGGTGCCCCTAAATCTGCAAGACTCGTAATAGCAGCGGTAGTAAAAAAGCAGCGTCAAGAGGCTTAACGCTGCTTTTTTACTCATAACGCAAGACTCGTAATCTAACCAAATGTGTTTATTGTCCCTTTAACTATGATAGCAGGCTAATAAACATAATTAGTAAGAAATGGACTTATATATATATATATATATATTATTGTAAGCAAACTCTGCCGTAGGTAAGAAACCAACCCTATTATCATGATGATAGCTTACAAAGTTTTCCCTTTTTTTTGCAGATAAAAAGCTGAGTACAGTTACACATCTATATTTAGAGCTGAGCAGAAACTCTTCCATAATCTTGACATGAACTGTACTCCTCTTTCAGAATTAGCGTAGCTGTTAGAAGACCATGTGTAGCTATAAAATGATTCATGTTTGTAAGCTGGCCCACAACTACCAAAATAGCTGTATATCTTCTAGATGGGGGCAAATCAACAATTAAGTCCATAGATATTGCACCCCAAGGACAAGTAGGTAATAGAAGAGGCAGGATGAGGAGGCTTATTTCAAGAGCAAGTACCACAGGATAAAACATATCTTTAACCTTTCTTGTATGTTGGCCACCAGAAAGAACAAAAAAGTAGTTCTTGAGTCTTTTAGATTACCTGGATGGCATAGTGTTGTAGTATTATATCATAAACACAAAATTCCAAGAGGTAATGATTCTGGCAAAAAAAAAAATGGTTCCTGAAAAAAAAAAATCCATAAATCATGACCATATGGATATTTTGTGGGAATTCTGAAATAAATGGGTCATCAGTATAGCTTATCCTAAAACGGGACAGGAAATCAGATGAGATTAGGAGTACTAAGAGGTATGTTGTTGGTAAAATGGTAGTTCGTACTTTTCTGGAACCTGGTCTTTATGACTTTGCAAAGTCGAATGGTAAGAAAAATATTGACCAATGAGCCTGTCGAGCTGAAAGTCTTTTAACAGTCTGAATTAATTTATGGTTCTTGTGGTCAGTAAGCGTGACAATTTGTTGCTTTGCTCCCTGTTATATATGTCTCCATTCTGTAAAGGTTGACTTAATAGATATTTTTGTATCCCCAATATAATAATTCTTCTCTGCTGAAGACATCTATCATGAATAAAAGGCACTCGGATGTAACAACATGATGGTCTGATAAATCCCTTTTCTAAATTGTCCTGTAGATATTATCAGAAAACTTTCAACTCAGGTTCATTGAGGGAATAAATTAAGCCAAAAGGAATAGCTGATCCAGGAAGAAGTTTAATGGGGCATGTGACACCCAGGGTTAACCAATCCTGCCAACAGGCACTTGTTTGGCACAAGTTAACAGAGCTTTTACACCTTAAACAATCTGTCACAATCTAGCCACTTCAGGCAAGCCTGTGACTTAGTACAGTGGGTGAAAGGGTTGACAAACACTCTCTAGTCTGTTCTATGCCTAGAACAAAATGCCAAAAAAAGTGATCTTTAATGCCACCCACACTAAGCTATCTCTAGGCTGCCACCACCTAAGATTTATTATTATATGGGAAATATTAAGGAAAACCCAGTCTAACAAATAAAAATCTCAGAACACAATTTAGCAAAAATTAAGCTAAAGAAAAAGACTGTGCTATTATCACCAGTCTCAGTAACGTGGTTCAAATATAAGACAAAGGCAAAACTTATTAAAGGATAATTTATTATGAGCAAAAAAAAGAGTTACAGTGAATAGATATAAGAAAAAGGTGGTAAAAAATACAATTACACACAGCAACCAGTTTTAAAAACAAAAAGAAGGAATAACAGAACCTATAACTTTACCTGAATATAGTCTTCTGCTTCCAGGGAAATGGAATCGAAATTGGTCAGACACCCTGTTATGAACAGCTTCCCATGTAGATTGACAAAATTATATTGTTGACATCAGAGCTCTATACACTTAACTCTGATATCAGATTTCTTGACCAAACCTTCTTCCAGAGTGGGCCAGGGAAGTACCCACCCCTCTCTTTTATGACATGTCATAAAACTCTAAATCCTTGGCTGGGATTATATAAAAATGTATAACTTTTGCTATGTATATTCAGTACATACACACATATAAGCAATCCCCTTGAGACATCATGAGATTAGTTTGATATCAAATATTATATGGTTGTCATATTTTATCATCCAGTGTCATATATGTTATAAGAACATGTTTCAGGATATATCAGTGTCACCTCTGATTCACCTAAGCGTGTATTTTGATAGAGACAATGTTTTCTGTCACTATCTTTGCAACCTTTGGAGCATACAAATCACCATAGTGCAAAGGCTTAATTAAACCCCCTCCCCCATATCTTGTTGAACAGCTGCAGATAGTAAATGTTGGTAGTCCCATAAGTCTGATTATTTTAGACATTTCTGATACAGGGTGGTAAATAGCAGCGAAGAAAAACAATGCCAAATTTAACCCCTGACATACTAAAATCATGAATCCTTCGTGACAGGGCAGTCATATGGTTGGTGAGGAGGAAGTTTAATTCTTTTATCACCAACATCAAAAAAGTTCTGTCTCTTGAACTGCTGATGCTGTAAGCAATATTTGGAAGGGAAATATATTTTCTTACTACTCCAGTCAATTTGTGGGTTGTGTATGGGAAGCCAAGGAATACCTAAAATTACTAGAAACTGGGTTGATGAAATTAATTAGGAGAATTTTTCCTGATAAACTTCAACAAGATTTAAAGAACTAGTTTTGTGAGTTATAGGCCCAGTATAAGGGGAGAGCAGTCTACTGTATCCATCAATACTGGAGCAGTCCTTAATGTCTATAAAGTTACCTTCATGTGAACAAAGTCAAAGGATCAGTACAAACACATATTATCCTTTCGGTAAGCAAGTGAAATGCGTTTAGTGCCAGTGCAACACCTTGTAGACCCCCCTCACTGGGTCCCAGTCAGCATAAAGGAAAATCAGGAAAGGTGGCACTCAGATAAAAGACAATACCTTTATTAAAAAGAGCAACGTTTCAGGCACCTGCCCCTTTCTCAAGTTGATTTGTTATACATGCAATGAATTTTGTCAGCACATATACCATGAGTAAAAAGTTTTTTCAATTATTAAGAAAAATTGGTTTCTTCTGAAGGAATCATGTCATGACATGAAAGAATTTCAAGAAATTCCCAGATCCTCTTACCGTAGGGGTAATACCATAGGTAGGAGGTTGGTTCATGCAATTCCCAAAAATGCCCTGGTAATGACCCAAAAAAGTTTTTTGGTACTCCTAGACATGGGACCTTTCCTTGTCCTGGATGTGCACAGTGTAATAATGTAATTAAGGGAGGGCTAATTTCTTATCCACATATAGGCAAAAAATATATCAATGGACATTTTACCTGTAACTCGACTTATGTGGTATACGCCCTCAAATTCCCATGTGGGCTTTTATATGTTCGCAAGACGACCCAAAAGATCAAAGATAACATTTGCCAACATAAGACGACTATCAAGAAGGAAAATACAGCCCACCTCCCTGTTCCAGCCAATTTCTTAGAAATGGGCCACCAAGCTAATCAATTAAGATTTATGGTCATGGATAGTCACCCCTAAAGATTGAGAGGGTGATAGGGCTAGAGGTCTTTTAAGTAGAGAAGCCAAGTGGATTTGGCGGCTCAATACAATGCACCCTAAAGGTTTACATATGGAATTTGACTTGCTTCCTTTGATCTAGTCTATATGAAATGTTCAAATTATGTTTAATAATTTGTTTAAAAATATATAAAGAAAAGTAGAACTTCCGGTGGGAGGAGCAGCCTCGTGCAGATCGCTGCGCGCTCCTCAGCCCTTGCCCTTGACATCGTGCGGACGCGCCATTTTCCATAGGCCGAGGATAACACACTCTAGCCCGGAAGCCATAGGACAGCTGCACCGAACAGTTGTCGGCGTGTGGAAGTCCTAATACAGCTAGCCGCCGATTAGCTGCGGTCACTTGCAGAATAGACCCCACGGAGGAACCAACGCACAACCTCAAAGCCTGCTGGAAACTGACTAGATTGTACTGCCCGGGACGCATCTGCTTCAGGGGAGGTGGAGCGTTACCGGGGAAGACCCGATCTAGGAATTTGTGCACTGGCTCAAAATCACTGCTGGTAAACTGAATATAGCTGCCTCAAGAGTCCGTACCATCTCAGCAGCTTGGTCTATCTGGCACACTCTATGGAAGGAACGAATAACCCCAGTCATCTTATGTGTAAGTCCCTGAGCTACAACAGGGTGAAGGTAAGAAGAGACTGTGGGGTAGAAGTACTCTCTTATACTACGTTTTTTATAAGTATAATGAATCAACTGCCCTGACTTATTGCCATATGCTGAAGGCTACATTAATTACTGACGGAGACAGCTTTATATCTGTATACTTATTTATTGAAAGCCTACAGATCTTTTGGACTTTTCAAGTCAGAGATACGCTGATATACTCATAGGATATGTGAATGTCTGGATAACATAAGACAACAGTGACTGTAACTCTACTCAAAATTATACCAACGTCAACTAATATCTTTTAACAACAAAAAACAAACAAAAAAAAGCTGAGCTGGGCTAAGTTTGTACAGAACTACATCTGCCACTTTCCAAGAAATCGGGTATTACTGATAAACTGTGGATATCAGACCTGCTGAGTGGGCTTGATGGTTTGTCTATTTTTGTTAACTGCTATCAGACAGATAGCTGGGAATTTCATATCAAAGGCATTCGTAGGAGCTCGAAGCACGCTATGCTCTCAGAGGGACTCCTTTTGTGGTCCCTACAGTTATGTGAACTGCAGCCTCCCAGTTGTGGGTGGAGATGCCTTGGTTGCCAACTAACTTTTCTGCAGTGGGACACACTGTATATGTTGTATATGTTGCTCGTCAACTAGGCCCTGGCTCTCTCTGATTTGCCATTCTAAAGATATTAGTAATATCATATATGTAAAATATGAGAGCCAATAATTTTTAAAGAAGTATCAATAAGTATCTAAGCTCTCATTGATGAGTCTTTCAGAGTAATATCCTAGGTGTTTATTTTTGGTATTAATCTGCTCTAAACATCATATTACTTTGCAAAGGATACATGGAGCTATATAAAGGATAGCTGACTGGCCCGTTACATTAAGCTAGGAGACTGAAATAGGTGGTCATTTCTGTGAAATTAGAAAGTATAATCTTCAGGCTGGGTACAGTATTTTGATGGTGTAAAATTGCTATAAGACATTATTTACTTACAAATGTAGAAAGTATAATCTTCAGTCTTGAAGGTGTAAAATTGCTATATTATTTACTTACAAATTTACAAATTGGAAATTGTATGTGCTTATATAACTAACTTTCATATGTGAAATCTATCAACATCCGTAACATAGGAGATTATAGGCCATAGTAAGATAATTGCTATAATATATATAGACTAATCTATTTAGAAAGTGGTAATTCTATGGGTTCACACTGACCTATAAGGTGCAGAGGTGGTAATTACAATTTTTACTTAATAAAGCCAATAGAAGCTATAGAATCAACTATCTAGATTGTTGCTACGTCATACGTCATACTTTCACTATCCTTCATAAAGAATCTATACTTTTTCAAACATCAAAAAGTATTGAAAATGTACAGGGGCCTATCAATCAAGCTCCGTATGGAGCTTGATGCCCCGTGTTTCTGGCGAGCCTGCAGGCTCGCCAGAAACAGCAGTTATGAAGCAGCGGTCACAAAGACCGCTGTTCCATAACCTGTCCGCCTGCTCTGAGCAGGCAGACAGACATCGCCGGGAATCAACCAGATCGAGTATGATCGGGTTGATTGACACCCCCTGCTGGCTGCCCATTGGCCGCGAGTCTGCAGGGGCTGCGTTGCACCAGCAGCTCTTGTGAGCTGCTGGTGCAATGCTGAATACGGTGAGCGTATTGCTCGCCGTATTCAGCGAGGTCTGGCGGACCTGATCCGCACTGTCGGATCAGGTCCGCCAGACTTTCTTAAATAGGGGCCATAGCCTGCCATTCTAAAGATATTAGTAATATGAGAGCTAAAAAAGTTTTAAAGAATTATCAATAAGTATCTAAGCTCTCGTTGAGGAGTTTTTCAGAGTAATGTCCTAGGTGTTTATTTCTGGTATTAAATTGCTCTAATTATCATATTCCTTTATATAGGATACATGGAGCTATATAAAGGATAGCTGAATGGCCCGTTATATTAAGCTAGGAGACTGAAATACAGTAGGTGGTCATTTCTGTGAAGCTAGAAAGTATAATCTTCAGTCTGGGTAGAGTATCTTGATGGTGTAAAATTGCTATAAGAGTTTAGTTACTTACAAATTGGAAATTTTCTGTGCTTATATAACTAACTTTCATATGTGAAATCTACCAACATACGTAACACAGGAGATTATAGGCCATAGTAAGATATTTGCTATAATATATATAGACTAATCTATTTAGAAAGTGGCAATTCTTTAATATCACACAATATATTAGTTAGTGCACTATTATAGTATGTATTAGGATCTTACAGTTTATTAGTTTATACACACTCAACAAATGTAGTTGTCAAATTGATACACATTTTATTTTAGTGTTTATATATAGACACACCATATTTATACTTTGTGGTAATAATTTTGAAATTCAAAAATCCAACAGTGACAATGGAAATTCCTTATTGTCACTGTCACAATAAATATCATGGTAGTTTTATAACATATATTCTTTATATATAACAAATTGTGACTATATAGCTTTCATAAATATATTATTTTATTTTTTTAGTATAAATATATAATTTATATACATATATGCATTTATATGCATATATGAAGTTATACATAGTCGTTTACATATACATGCACTTTTTTAATGGGTCACTATTTAGTTATCAGTAAGATGGTTATCCATTTTCTATATGTACAATGGTAGAAATATATTTATTCTCTTATTTTCTAGGCATTAGGTACATAATATGCACTTTTTAGTGTCACTATATGATATCACTTATTTATTTCTATTTAGAATGGAAGACTTACACTGTTTTGATTTTATATTAGTTATTAGGTATATATTAGGATAATATCTATTGTATAGAGGATTTTTAGTATAGACATAAGTGATATATAGTTTAGTCTATACATTATGTATGGTATTCATTTTGCCACTTTAGGTTTTTATTAGTTTAGAAATGATCAAATTTTAAGATCTCACTATCACACACTTATATTATTTATTTTAACACTCATACACAGATACATTATCAATTGCCCATCGGGATTTAAGGGACTAGGTACATTTGTAGGCCATTTTAGTTATATTTATTGTTGCAGACAGAACTGCATTTGTTTGACGATAGTGTTGCCGTGGTGAAGGTGAGGGCTAGGAAAATTGCGAGCATTTTGCTAGGCTTGTTAGACAAGATAGAACCACTCACAGCCATTGGTTCAAATTTACACACCCACGTTTAGGTATAGTTCTCATAGGCTAATCACTAGTGGAGCGTCACCACAACATAGAAATCTGGCATTTACTATCCGCAACATTTGTAAGGCACTAGACACTTGTACTTTCTTTTCTTATTGAGTGTTGGGACAAATGTGTTTGATATTTAGCTCACACACTCTCACAGGTTATTAAGGTTGTATTTATTGTTGCAGACAGAGCTGCATTTGTTTGACGACAATATAGCCGCGGTGAAGGAGAAGGCTAGGAAAATTGCAAGCATTTTGCTAGGCTGGTTAGGCAAGATAGAACCACTCACAGCCATTGCTTTAAATTTACACACCCACTTTTAGGTATAATTCTCATAGGCTGATCACTCGTGAAACGTCACCATAACATAAAAATCTGGCATCCACTATCCACAACATTTATAGAGCACTATATACTCGTTCTATATTTTCTTTTGGAGTGTTGGGACAAATGTGTTTGATACTATGCTCATACACTCTAACAGGTTATCAATATGCACAAGCTCAAAAGTAAACATACTAGCTATATCGCTGATACCGGAACATGCTCAAAATAATACACAGCTATTGGTTGAGATTCACACACCCCATACAATACTAATTTGATTGGTTGGCATACACAAACGTTGTGTTAAATTACCAAACACTTCAATCGTAATAACATAGTTATTAAATACAAATAAGAGGCTCGGTTCAATATGGACAACGATAGGAGCCCTGGGTTCTAAAAGAAACAATCTTCACAAGGTATATTTTATCGAGTGTGCTACTGATATATAGATTACCTTTTTTAGGTTTAAGTTAGAGTTCACTATGTATGTTTTCTTTAGGTAAAGTGAGAATTGATCATGTATTCCTTGTCACAGTTTTATATGTAAATGTTTTTGGGCAATGTTATTGTGGGTTTAATTAGGTAAAACACATTGTATTCATTCACTTTTATTGATGTATTGTATAATGAATTACTGCAACACCTGTTGAAAAGGGTGTGACCTGGGTGTAGCCTGTAACAACATTGGCTAATGGTTACATAAATAGGAGACTTCAGTCACATATCAGTATTACCTGCCTGAGGAAACAGCAAGGTTAGCACTGAGAAACGCGTAGCGTGTTATACTGATAAAATTGATTCATTTTTATCTGTGAAATTGTTTTTATATTTTTAATATAAAACTTTTTTTATACACTGGAGTCTCCGTTCCTTCATTGATTACCAAAAGAATTTGGAGCAGCAAACAACCCTGGTCATAATGTGCGCTGGGCCACTATAATATACCCAGCAGGCTACAATTGCACTATAGTGTGCTTTACACTTTGTGAGTATCCATCTGTTGGGAACAGTAAGTGGGTCTAATCTAACGTAATCACGTGCACTAGGAGTCGCCCTCTGTATTCTTTCACTTTTTAGATTACATAAAACAACATTCTTCAGGAGGAGCTGCCCTTGCATTGGTGCACAGTCAACTGGGACACTGCAGAGTTCCCAGACCGTTTACCTAGGCATTATCTTTGCCTCTAAAATTTGTGAGTATAATTTTTTCTGATAAAAATTGTCCTATTACATATTGGCTACACTAGGAGGCGTCCTTTCTTTTCTTTTCATTTCTACAGGAGATTATAGGCCATAGTAAGATAATTGCTATAATATATATAGACTAATCTATTTAGAAAGTGGCAATTTTATGGGTTCACACTGACCTATAAGGTGCAGAGGTGGTAATTCTAATTCCATAAAGTCCTTTACTTAACAAAGTTAATAGAAGAGAATCAACTGATTAGATTGTTGCTATGCCATATACAGTAGATACACTATCTTCCATAAAGAATATATACTTTTCCAAACATCAAAAAGTATTGAAAATTTATAGGGGCCTATCTATCAAGCTCCGAACGCAGCTTGTGGGCCCGTGTTTCTGGCAAGTCTTCAGACTTGCCAGAAACAGCAGTTATGAAGCAGCAGTCACAAAGACAGCTGCTCCATAACCTTGTCGGCCTGCTTTGAGCAGGCGGACAGGAATTGCCAGAATTCAACCTGATCGAATACGATCGGGTTGATTGACACCTCCCTGCTGGCGGCCCATTGGCCGTGAGTCTGCAGGGGGCGGCGTTGCACCAGCAGCTCTTGTGAGCTGCTGGTGCAATGCTGAATATGGAGACCGTATTGCTCTCCGCATTCAGCAAGATCTTGCGGACCTGGTCCGCACTGTCGGATCAGGTCCGCAAGACCTTTGATAAATAGGCCCCTTTGTCTCTTGATCAGAAGTTAGGTTCATGAATTTGTACTTGCTGGCAATTGCCTTCTCACACTGGGATTATTTCTCCATAGAATCCAACCTTGCACACCTCACATTACCTTCTCCTCACTCATGATATTATAAATTACACATTAACTCCTAACTTACATTTTCTTTTTCTCTTCTTCCCACAAGCCTTTTTGGCCTCTTATTACATTTTCTTCTCCTCCTCTGTTATTTTTATTCACACAAACTTGATAATACTACATATGGATAAATATCTTTCACTCAAAATACATGCAATGCCAGCAAAATCTAAAGACAGGAGACCAAGGAATAGCTTGGAAGCTAATTCAGACCTTAGATTAGAGATGCATAGCTTAAATATAAGTACATCTAATATCGATGAGATTTCAAAACAAGTAGCGCAGTTACTATTACCTCAATTTGATCTAATTAAAAATGAGCTCTCCTCACTCTCTTCTGAGATGAAAAATTTCACCTCCAGACTTTCAGAGGTGGAGACCAGAATCTCTGATATTGAGGACTCCTCGATTAAATTAGAACAAATTACCCAGCAACATACTAATAAAATCTGTGAACTCAATGAAAAAATTGAAGAGTTAGAGGACAGGTCACGCCGGAACAATCTAAAGGTAGTAGGCCTACCAGAGAGCGCCAGCTATCAAGATTTAATATACTTTGCGGCCATAACTCTTCCACAATTACTTGGTATTAATTTACAATTGCAGAACATCCATGTAGAAAGAGCCCACCGGATTGGCACTATTAGAAACTTACCAGAAAATATTGTACAGACGCGACCCATTATGATCAAATACCTGAATTTTCAGGAAAAAAATAATATTCTAAGAGCATATAGGAAAATCCAAAATTTGAAAGTTGATCATAACAAAATATTGTTATTCCAGGATTTTTCCTCTCAGACAGCTAATAAACGGAAAGAAATGGCGCCATATTGCACCACACTTATTAATTTGGGCCTCTCTGCTAGACTAATATATCCAGCTAAGATTAAGCTCTTTAATGATAATGAAACAATTACGCTAGAAACCCCCCAAGAGGCCAAGGCCTTTACAGACAAGTATAAAGATAGACAGTAGATACTATACAGAAAATGGTTACTTTTCTACATATATGAGAATGAGGTTTATTGTATACACATGCACAAATGGTATAATGAAGTTTGTTTTTCTGAAAAGTACTATAATGTTTAATTATGTGAGTCAGCGTTTTTTGGGGGGGTTTCTCCTGGGGCTGTTGTTGTTTATAGAATAAAATGTCTATGATAAAGATCATATCCTGGAATGTAGGAGGGATCACAAGCCCGATAAAAAAAAAAACGGATTTTAGCCCAACTCAATAAAAGTAAGGCAGATTTAGTTCTTCTACAAGAGACACACTTATCAGAAGTAGAGCATAAAAAGCTGAAAGTCAATTGGGTGGGAGAAGTTGTTTTCACTCCCTGCTCTACGCGCAAACGGGGAGTTGCAGTGTTATTTAGAAAATTATTTTACAGGACATAGACCCTGGGGAACGTTATATTATTCTAAAAATAAATCTGGGATTCCGTATACTTACTTTATGCAATGTATACGGCCCAAATAACACTGATGAGAACTTTTGGGAACGGCTGAAGGTTAAATTGTTCGAATACGTTAATACAAATTTGATAGTAGCTAGCGATTTTAATATGGTCTTTAACAATATTGATAGACTACAGACCACCAGCCAACAAAGTATTAAGATCCCTAAAAAAGCGTCAAGAACTCTTAAATCCTTTTGCAGTACACTCAAGATTAAGGATATTTGGTGGCTTTTATACCCTAATAATCAAGCATTTACATATGAATCTAAACAATATAGATCGTTTTCACGTATTGATTTCTTTTTGGGTTCAGATAGATTATTTGTTTGCGATATTAAAGCTCAGATAGGGGACTTTACTATCTCCGATCATTCTCCCATATCATTAGAACTGAAGTGGGGTGATAGCAATTATGAACCTGCTAGAAGCTATACTTTTCCTCAATACTTATTTAATAACACTGAGTTTAGAAATCGTATTGTCTCTATCTGGCATGAATACGCCACTCAAAATATATCTTATGTACATAAAAAAGAGATCTTTTGGGAAATGGCCAAAGCTATGATCAGAGGAGAAATTAAAAAGTACACTTGTAGACTTAAAAAAAATCCTTTTCAGGGAATCTGAACTACCAAACTATCTTAAAAACACATATAGACCCCAAGTTATCAAAGTCTGGCGGACCTGATCCGACAGTGCGGATCAGGTCCGCCAGACTTCGCTGAATACGGCGAGCAATACGGCAAAACAGGAATAGGAAATCATCAGTCTACAGAAAGCTTCTATTCAGGAACTGCGACATAGAACTAATTTTTATAGATATGGTAATAAGATAGAGAAATTACTACCTAAATGTGTGAACATGGATAAATCTTATAAGTCTATAAAAGCTATCACTATAGATGGGAAAAGAGTAATCAATGCTGAGGCAATTAAAACAGGGTTCTATGAATTAAACAAAAAACTATATTCTGTCCCACAGATTGATGAGCAAAATAAAGAGGCTTTTTGGGAAAAAATTGTGTTGCCAAAATTGCCTACATATGAGGCTGACAAACTTAATGCCCCTATATCGAATCTAGAAGTATTGCAAGCTATTGATAATCTTAAAGGCGATAAAGCTGCGGGTCCAGACCTTTTACCTGCTGGCTGAATTATATAAAATTCTTAGAAATGAGATAAACACCCCTCTTGTGAATCTATTTAATGATTATCTTTGTAACGGTACAACTCCTTCAGCTAATTTTTCAGCGTCCAAAATTACGTTGATTCTCATAAAAGGGCAAAGACCCTGAAGCAATAGATTCCTATTGTCCAATATCATTATCAAACTCAGATTATAAAATATTTACAACTATTTTGGCGCATAGGCTTAAATCAATTCTCTGTTCTTTGATTCATGTGGACCAGGTCGGTTTCATGTCACAAAGGAATCCCTCTGCAAATATTCGAAAAATATTTCTTCTTTTAGACTTTTATACCACTTCTAAGTGCAGCCGTAACTCTGATTCAGCTATACTATCAGTCAACGCTCAAAGGCGTTTGGCTCAATTACTTGGGACCATCTGTTTTATACCATGAAAATGTTTGGCTTTAGAGGTCATTATCTAAACTGTATTCGGGCTACAGTATTTATGCAAACGCATCCTCAATGCTATTGGTCAATAGCTCACCTACAAAATCTTTCCCTATTACTACGGGAACACGACAAGGATCTCCAATTTCTCCTCTTCAATCTTGCAATCGAACCATTGGCAACAATGTTCAGAAAAAAATGAAAGCGGATTTTTTGACCTTAATAATAAAAAAGAATAATAATAAAAGTAGACTTTTAGTCTGTATAATAGTTAGTAACTTGCTGCATCTGTTATTTCCGTGTTCTTTTCAACCAGAGGGAGTAAATGTGTAAGTTATAGGTCATGGCAGTGATGATGTCAATTTGTTTAACCACTCCCACCATGAGTTGATTGGTCACCTGTTTTAAGTGTTATGCCTATAAATTGTGCTTTGTATGTATAACAAATCAGCTTGAGAAATGGCCAGATGCCGAAACATTGCTCTTCTTAATAAAGGTATTGTCTTTTACCTGAGTGCCACTTTCCCTGCTTTTCATATATAAAGTTACCTCCTGCACCTGAGTAAAGCATAGCTTTATTAGAATGTTTACACTCTGCATCATTAAGTGTAATTGGCAGTAACAAATGAGGGTGTCTAGTTAACTCTCCCTCCTCTCCGTGTGCCAGAGACAATAAAGGTTTATCAACCATATCTAAACTGCCAGGGTTTGGATTGCTTTGTAACTTGTCCTTGAGCAGTTCATGTCTTCCGGTTTTGCAAATGCAATGGATAGCATAATGATGGACTGATTCCCTGTAGTGTCTGCAACACATTGTCGAAAATCAGCAGTATATTCCGCTACAGATAGTCTGCCTTGGCGCTGCTTTAGTAAAGTGACTTCAGCAGTAGCAAAACAGTTGTGGTCTAAACTCATAGTATTGAGAAACTTTTGTAACTGGCTCAAGACTGGGTTTTCCTGCTCAAGCGAACGTGAGGCTCAGGCTAATGCATCATCCATTACCAGAGATAACACAAATGCCACCTTAGTTTTCTCTGTGAAGCATTGAGCGGGATGCATTATAAAATACAAGTGACACTATTTATGGAACCCACATAACCTGCTTTGGTCTTACCCGAATTATTGTGTCAAAGGCAAATTAAATTCTGGTGAAGGAACAGCAGGAGCAGTTTAAACAGACACATTATCTAGTACAGTCACTTGATCCAGTAATGAGTGTATAAGCTTGCATAGTTTGAACATTGAGATTAAAGGGACAGTCTACTCTAAAATATTTATTGTTTAAAAAGATAGCTAATTCCTTTATTACCCATTCGCCAGTTTTGCATAACCAACACAGTTATATTAATACACTTTTTACCTGTGAGATTACCTTGTATCTAAGCCTCTGCAGACTGCCCCCTTATCTCAGTGCTATTTACAGACTTGCATTTTAGCCAGTTAGTGCTGACTCATGAATAACTCCACGGGATGAAACACAATGTTATCTATATGGCTCACATGAACTAGCAGTGTCTTGCTGTGAAAAGCTATACAAATGCACTGAGATAAGAGGCTGTCTGTAGTGGCTTAAAGACAGGAATTTATTTAAAAGTTTAAAGGTTATAAAGTATATTAATATAACAATGTTGGTTGTACAAAGTTGGGCAATGGGTAGTAAATGTGTTTTTTATCTTTTTAAAAATGAACATTTTTGGAGTAGACTGTCCTTTTAACTTGCTGTGAGAGGTCTGAATCTGTTCCAGAGGACTCAATAGTGTGGCCAGTCTTTTCCGCAAGGAGGCTAACGTTCAATGGCTAAAGCAGCAAAATCAACAGAAGGCAGAGAAGCTACAGCTTTAGGCAGGAGCAAGCAGCAAACAATAATTAAGTAGTGAATCCAGCAGAAGATAAACCTGGTCAAAGGGCAGGAGAAGGCAGAGTAGTTAGTAAACCCTGCAGGAGTCAGTACACTAGGACCAATAAGTCAGGAAATACCTGGACAACAGGGCAAAAGATTCACAATTATATGAAGATCAGTAGCAGCAGAAAATATGTTTTTACAGGCTCACTAACAGGACTTGATTAGGTCCAGGTGACAATCATTCCAGATAATTAGGTGATTTTTAAATTAGAACTACAAGAAGGAAGTGGCAAGATAACAGAGCAAAGGAATATGGCACAGAAACAAGTTCAGTCAAGGTCAGGTACTGTGTCTTTATATTTGAGTAAAGGTCCTCACTCTCCTCCATTGTACTCTCACATTTTTTGTTGTACATACAGAAGTATGCAAGCATAAAAATATTTTTTTTCCTTGTCTGAAAAACGGTTAACTAAAAGCTATTTGATTTAAAGTAAAAAATACTGAAGCATACCTCCTAACATTGCTCTGTGGCTTTTTAGGATGCAGGTGGTCATAATGGGCTCGTCGCCATGTTGTGAGTGGGACCATATCACAAGTGGCGTTATTATGGGCATTTTGAAATGTCTTTTTAACAAAGAAAAAAGTTGACTACAATATCCCTTTAAAAGAACATTCCACTCAAAATGACCCATAAGAAATAGCAATAATTAACCCCTTCCCCAACTTTGACGTTTATTTACGCCTTAATGTAATTTGCCAAACATATCGTATAACAAAAGTAAAACTCCATTTAGATGCACAATAGCTCAAATCATACTCAATAGTACCAAATCCCTGATTTCCCGATATTGTAAGTCTTCAAATATACCTTCCTTATCAGCTTGGATAAATAGGACATCAGAATAAATGTCACTAGAAGACCGTTATTTCAGGCAACAACAACATATCTTCTTCTATGATGGGAAGTTCTATTGGAAACAGATGACCAGCACCTTAACACTGACCTATCCTATAGACACACAAGGCACTCCCTCATTTTGTGTGGTCGTAGATGTATTTCTGTAAGAGTCATCGGTGATTGGATGCACCACGGACGGCTATCTCCTGACACTCCTACTACCAGCAGCTGCTGATTGGACCCTGGAGTTCCGGACACTCTCTCCTACTGGTCTGTCTGTCGGGCGACTAAGGTCCCGTCCTGCGCAGTGAGGCATACGTTTATGCCGCAATCCTTGTGAGTACCCCGCTCTTGGGTTTGTGTGTTATCTCCTGTTCCCCGATCGTTGTGTAAACGATACTGTCCCATAAGGCGCCTCTCTTTTTTCTGCTCCTACAGATATGGGGTGACTGACCTTTTTCACCATTTCTTGCCTGGTCTAGTGACTTAATCCAAGTCCCTTATTCACTTTTGTTCTAAATAAGTCATTTAACCACACTGTTCGTGTCCCTGCTTTTATGTAGGGAAAACTAAAATAATGTATATATATGTAATTGTCATGTACTGTGAATGTTTTCTTGTGTGATTCAAGATTTCAAGGGCAGTCTTTATTAGAGGGATAATCCATCCAGCCTTCCCCCCACCTTGTGATAATTTTTTCTTTTGTCTATTCTAAACATGATAACAGTTACATGAGGACAAAAAACACTGTTCCACAGATGTATATATGTGACATACAGTTGGTCTCCTATGGAACTTAGTTATTATGGGAAAAAAAATAAAAAAAATCACACACACTGGACTTGAACTGCCTGTGTGGGGCTATGGCAACCGGCGGACTGGGCATTTGCCCGATGCTCAATCTGAGCCTGGTTTGGGGAATTACAGAGTTTTGACCACATCATTTGCTTTTTATCTTGCAAGGGAGTGTGGGACAAGCACCATTTTGACACAAAACCAAGAGGTGTTCAGTGTACTTTTAAGCACGAAGCTCTGTATTTGGCTATTACACAAAAAAAGTTTAACTTATTTAATTGATAAAACCTCCTTACCAAACAAATCAAATGGCACTAAAAATCTCTAAAGTTCAGGGACGGAACTACCAGAGATGCAGAGGTTGCAACTGCCCTCAGGGTGCCCCAACAGCTTTAGCACACACAAAAAAACCCCCAAATTTTTATTTTTCTTTCTTCATGGGATGCTGCTCTGCTGAAGGCACATTTCCATGGCTACGTCATGATCCCCAGTCCCACCTTACAAGGCTGCCACCTGGATAAGGAGTTCAAGTGTGGGCACTGGGCAGACTCTCGACGGGTGCAACGCACTCAGCTTTACCACTATAGCCTGGCTGTGTACGACTCTGATCTTCCAGCACAGGCCTTGTGCTAGAAGATCAGTCACACACAATCAGGCTACAGCACAATGCTGCGCAAAGATCATCCGTTCCTGTCACACGGGGGGACCCACCCATCCCCAGAATTCAGAAGTCACAGGCATTGCACAGCAGCAGACATGAAGAACTTTCAGCAGTCAGTTGCAGCAGCTAGACAAATAGTGAGTTGCCTGTGAGTACATTGTACTTGCTGAGCTTGTGAATGCTGTTCTGCTACCGTGTCTGCCTCGCCCCCGTCGTACACATAATATTATTATTATTTATTTTAAATTCTAAAAGACTGGCGCAGACACAGTGCAGTGAGCCTAGACTTTTACAGAGAGGCAGGTCCCTTATCAGGCACGCCACTGACAATATGGGCAGCTACCCAGGGGGGCAGGTGGAGAATCAGGGCTGTCTTGGGGTCCTGTGTGAGTGGGACCATGATGCATCTAGCTACATGCCAGGCAACCAGAGTGTCAATTCAGAGAGTAACTCACATTGTCAGCATGGAGGCAGCCATCTAGTACTCCTGCATGGATGCCCAGTGAATAGCACTGTTAAAAAAAACCTAGATGGATGCAACTAATTTTTTTCAGCTCTAGTCTCTAGAATAGTTACAGAAGACTGATATCATATTATTTATATATATATATATATATAGAATATAAACCAAAATAAATATATATTCAGATATAATTCTTTATATCTATATATAGATATATCTATCTCTCTCTCTCTCTCTCTCTCTCTCTCTCTCTATATATATATATATATATATATATACATATATCTATACACTTTGTTTTAAAGTGTACCAATCAGCACATAGGTTCCAGCAGTGCGCTGCTGCTGCTTCTGAGCATTTTCAATAAAGGATACCAAGGGAACAAATCAAATCAGATAAAAGATGTAAATTAGAAATTTGTTTAAAATTGCATGCTCTATCTAAAACATGAAAGTTTAATTTTGACATTATTATGTTGAAGAAAAAAAAAAAAAGATGTATCAAATTCACATTTTTGGGGTGGGGGGGGGGCTTCTTAGATTCTTGCACCTGGACCCTGTGGTTTCTAGTTACGCCCCTGCTAAAGATACTCATGATGTTATCAGTTACTCATGGACAGGACAATGTGCCCAACTGCCACAGTGACGAGAGTGTGAACACTAAAGGGTTAATGGCAAAAGGCCACTGGTTATCTTATGCATATCACCTTAAAGGACATAAAGAAGCACTATATTACCCCAAATCCTACCTACACCACTCCAGATTATTAAAAGCTGCCACCACCAAGACTTTTACATTTGGGCATCTTCAGTTACCCTAAAATATACTTGTTATACTAAACTCTTTGGAGATGAGTGAGGTTGTTGATTGCTTTATAGATTAGGCTTAGTGTTTGAATTGTATTCTAAAGTGTAGGGACTGACAGAGCGAACCAGCGGATGTAGATCAGTGACTTAGGTGTATTAGCATAGCTGAAGCATTCATGATGGGGGGGGGAGGCAGTGTTTTGGAGGACCATTTAGAAGTAGGTTGCAGAAGTCAAAACATGACAAAATGAGGGAATTAATTAGTATTTTTCTGATCTCTTGGGTAAGTAAAAAGTGAATTTGACGAGAAATGTTGCATAGGTGTGTGATCCCAAGACATCACAGATTTCTGGGTTATCCTCACATTCATCAATATCTAGAAAACACAACATAATGTAATTAGGTTCATTAGTGATTGGATGTAGAGTCTGACGGCTGAGATAATCTGCTTCCTAATTGTCTACACCTGATTAGACAAGAGTTGGATTCCACCCAAAAAAAGTATTAGAGATACTTCATTCATTGCTAGGGGACATCCCCCCTTGATGATTGACATATGCCACTGTTGTGACATTGTCTATTTGAAACCGAATATACGGTTCTCTCTTTAATAGAGGCCAAGTCTGAAGAGCTCTGAAAATAGCACAGAGTTCTAAGATATTGATTGGTAACCTCGCCTCTCGAGGATTCCAAACTCCTTGTGCTGTCAGAGACCCCCAGACAGCTCCCCAACCTGTGAGACTTGCATCTGTTGTGATCTCAGTTCAGGTAGGATGAACAAAAGAGGCCCCTTGAACAATAAGGAGATGGTTTAACCACCAAGTCAGAAAGATTTAAGAATATCAATTCTGGATGTTAGGATTTAAGTATATCAGTTGTGATATCTGAGTATAATCCCTTCACCATTGGTGCAACATGCAAAGCTGTAGAGGTCTCATATGAAAACAAGCAAAAGGGATCGCGCCTGATGCTGCAATCATGAGACCTAAAAGTTCCATGCGCATAGCCACTGAAGGGAATGATAAGAGACTGAAACCAATCTCAAACTTTTCTTTTTTGTTAGGGATATAATCATGGACACTGAATCTATCTGGAAACCTAAAAAGGTGACCTTTGTCTGAGGAATCAATAAACTCTTCAGTAAATTGATCCTCCAACCATGTCTTTGAATAAACAACAAGTTATTTTGTGTGAGATTCTGCTAAATGAAAAGATTCAGCTAGTACCAAGATGCTGTCCAAATAAGGAAACACCGCAATACCCTGCTCCCTGATTACAGATAGAAGGGAACCTAGAACCTTTGAGAAAATTATTGGTGCTGTTGCAAGGCCAAACGGAAGATGTCATACTTGTTTAGAAAAGAGAATCTCAGAAATCAATAGTGATCTGGATGAATCGGAATGTGAAGGTAAGCATGCGGTAAATCTATTGTGCTTGCTGAACAAAAGGCAGAATAATCCTTATAGTCACCATCTTAAAAGTTGGGACTCTTACAAAACGATTTAGGTTTCAGAATTTCAAAATTGGACTGAAAGAATTTTCCTTCTTTGGTACAATGTATATATTTGAATAAAAACCCAATCCTTGTTCCTGTCAAGCACATCATGTTTTACCACCTCCTAAGGAAGCAAAGTTTTTAAAACTGAGGTATGAGTGAAGTGGGGGGTGTATTTATAGGCATTTGAAGTTTGTCAAACTTTGCCCCCTCCTGGTAGGAATGTATATCCATCAGTAACTAGCTTGTGGACTCTCGCAACCTTTATGAAAGAAATTGAAATATTACATAGTAACATAGTAGATGAGGTTGAAAGGAGACCAAAGTCCAACCTATACAGATGCAACCTGATTTACAATAAAGCTTTAATTGAGCAAACTTCCATTAAAAAGGTGACCTATTTAACACAATCATCTACCTGAATTCTGTTTCTAGCCCAAAATATATCTAAGCCATTTTTAAATGTATCTAACGTATTGGCATATATAAGATCCACAATTTGATTGCTATTACAGTGAAAAAAACATTTACGTTGCTGGAGATTAAATCTCATTTCATCTAGCCTTAAATTGTGACCTCCTATTGCAAACAATTTCCTCGGAATAAACAGAGCTTCCACCAACTCTGTAAATGGGGCTTGAACATATTTATATAAAGTAATCATATCACCTCTAAAGCACATTTTTTCTAGGGAAAACAGAAACAGTTTGGCTAACCTCTCCTTATAGTTTAAATTCTCCATTCCCCTTATTAGTTTTGTGGCCCTTCTCTAAACTTTTTCTAACGCCTCAATGTCTTTTTTTAAAATCGGTCCCCAGAACTGCACTCCATACTCAAGGTGAGGTCTTACCAGGGATTTATATGACAGAATTATGCTTTCCTCCATTGCATCAATGCCTCTTTTAATACATGTTAGTATCGTATTTGCCGTAGAAGCCACGGCCCTGGATTGTGCATCCATTTTTAGCTTATTATCTAAAAGTATGCCAAAATCCCTTTCCTCTTGTTTTGCTATTTAGTCCCATTTAAATATTAGGTTGCCTTCTTATTTTTACTTCCAAAATGTAGAACCTTACATTTTTCAGAATTATAGTATATCTCATTTTCCATTTACCAGCTTATTCTTCCAATTGTTGTAAATCTCCTTGCAAAGCAATTTCCTCCTGCAATGACATAATGATCTTACACAACTAAAAAGAATATTAAAAAGAACAGGACCCAGAACTGATCCCTGGGGGACTTTACTGATTACCCTTTGTCCAATCTGAGGATGATTAATTTACTACTATTCGTTGCTCACTGTCTTTTATCTAGTTATTAATCCATGAGCTAACATTTTCAGCTATTCACAGTCCCTTACTTTTGTACAATAAACTTTCATGTGGTAACCAAAATATGTAAGTAAAAAACAAACAAAAACAAAACAAAAGGATGTTTGAAAATTTTAGCAAAAGTCTCTCTAAAGATCTGCTTTGCTGTTCTTCATAAACTGTTGGTCAGAAACAACCAGTGCTGGCAAAGAAACAGAAGCGCTAACAGCCAGATCTAAGTGTAGTATTCAGTGTAAAAACATTTAATATAAAACATAAAAACACATTCACATTTAAAAAAACACAAAGAATTATGAGCTATCTTAAGGGCACACAGTATATACCGTCCAAGTGGGGGGAGGCAAGGAGTCACTTTGACCTGTTGTAGCTCATACACCTGACTCCACAGTGTTCCCAAGATTCCAGCTGAGCACCAGAGTTTGGTAAGTCCATTTCTAACAGGCTATGGCTCAAATTGCACAAATTGCGAAGGAGAAATTGGGGCCGAATTATCAATGTGCGGGCGGACATGAGCCGCTGTAGCGGATCATTTCCGCCGCACATCGATAAATGAGGACAGCATACGCTGTTGTCATTTATCATTGCACAAGCATTTCACTAGAAATTCTTGTGCAATGCCGCCCCTGCACATTCGTGGCCAATCAGGGTGTCAATCAACCCAATCGCATGCGATTGGGCCAATTGCTGTCCGCTGCCTCAGAGGGGGCGGACGGGTTAAGGAGCAGCGGTCTTAAGACCGCTGCTTCTTAACTCCTGTTTCCGGCATACATCTCCATACGGAGCTTGATAAATCAGCCCCATAGGCTTAATAACAGGTTTAATTTGGACTAAAACCTGAATGAAACAATGAATAGCATGAAGATTAGCAATCTTCCTGTGAAATAATACAGAAAAAGCAGAAATCAGTCCTTTCATAGAACTGGCAGATAAACCTTTATCTAATCCATCCTGCAAAGATATATGAATCCTAGGAATTCTAAAACAATGCCAGGAAAAATTATGGTCTATACACCAATAAATGTACGTTTTCCAAAGTTTGTGACAAATTTTTCTAGAAACAGGCTTACAAGCCTGAATCAAAGTGTTAATCACAGAATCTGAGAATCCTCTAGGACTAAGCGTTCAATTTCTATGCGATCAAGTTTAGAGACTTTAGATCTGGATTGAAAAAAGGACCTTGAGATAGAAGGTCTGATCTTAGAGGAAGAGGCCAAGGCGGGTAACTGGACATTCAAAACAGATCTGCATACCAAATCCTGTGAGGCCTTGCTGGGGCAATAATGATTACAAATTACTTCTTGAAAATTACTCTGGAAAGTAGAGTCAGATGAGGAAACAGATAGGTAGACTAGAAGAACCAAGGAACTATTAGAGCATCCACTACCTCTGCCTTAGGATCCCTGGATCTCGCAAAGTACCTGTTGTGTTTGTTGTTCAAACGAGAGGCCATCAGATCTATTTCTGTGAGGGCCCCAAATATCTACAATCAGATAGAGCACATCCTGATGTAGAGACTGACGACTGAGAAAGTCTGCCTCCCAATTGTCCACTCCTGGGATGTGAATCGCAGTTGTTAGGCCAGAATTGATTTCTGCCCAAGAGAGGATTCAAGACACCTCCATCATCACCAGGGAACTGTGAGTTTCCCCCTTGATGGTTGACATAAGCTACTGCTATAACATTGTCTGTCTGGAAACGGAAATAAGGCTCCCTTTTCAACAAAGGCCAAGCCTGAAGGGCCCTGAAAAGTACACAGAGTTCTAGAATATTAATTGGTAACCTCGCCTCCTGAGGATCCCAAACCCCTTGTGCTGTTAGAGCCCCAAACAGCTCCCCAACCTGAAAGACTTGCATCTGTGGTGATCACAGACCAGGTAGAATGAGCAAAAGAACCCCCTGAATAATAGACTGATGATTCAGCCACCAAGTTAGAGACAGGTTTGTGCTGAAATCTAAGAATATATTTTGAGATATCTGGGTATGATCTCTGCACCATTGACGTAGCATACAAAGCTAAAGAAGTCTTGTGTGAAAAGGAGGAAATGCAATTACATCTGTAAGCTGCAATCATGAGACCTAGAACTTCCATACAAAAAGCCATTTAAGGGAATAAGAGAGAATGAAGATTCAGACAGGCTGATATCAATTTTATTAGTCTCCGTTCTGTTACAGAAAAATGAATGGACACAATCTATTTGGAAACCCTGGGGGGCGAACCTTGTGCACTATTGCAGATACATAGATGATATTTTAATCGTTTGGAGGGGAGATATTGAACTACTAGATTCCTTTATGGTTGAAACTAACACCAATGAATTGGGTATCTCCTTCACTCATGAATATAGTAGCCAGAAAATCAATTTCCTGGACATTGAAGTGGAAATAATTGAAAATCAAATACACACTAAGACATATTTTAAAGCCATTGATGCTAATAATTACATACACTACGAAAGTTGTCATCTGGGCTAATGGAAATCTAATATCCCTAAAGGTCAATTCATGAGGATCAAAAATAACTTCTTCAATAGATAGTTACCAATCACAGTCTCAAATTCACACTACAAGATTTATTGAAAAAGGCTATGACCCAAAAATAATAGAAAGAACACAAGAGATCGCAAATATTGGTAGAGAGGTATTATTTGCAACCAAAAATAGAGAGAAGAAAACCAATACACAAGATCATCTCTTTTTACCATTTATTACAGATTTTAGTTCACAACATTTTGAGATTAAAAAAATCCTTAACAGACATTGGCATTTCATAAAACAAGATCACATATTGGGCAATAAAGTTAAAAAACTACCCAGAAATCATTTTTAAGAAAGCAAAAAATTTAAAAAATATACTCTCCTTGAGCGAATACAAAGGGCATAGATCGCAAACAGAGATTTAATAGGAAATGCAGTAGTTGGCTTTTATCCCTGTAACACGTGTAAATCATGTAAATCCAGTACCAAAATGAAAGAAATAAAATCACCTAACACAGGTTACTCCATCAGAATAAATGAGCTAATCAGATGTTCAGATAAAAATATAAAATATTGTATCCAATGTTCTTGTAATCTATTCTACTTTGGCCAAACTAGCAGAATGTTAAGGGATAGGATACGTGAACATATACTTAAAATAGAACATGAATCAACAGACACCAATCTATACTCTCATTTTAAAGAGACACATCAGGGTAATTTGAAAGATTTCAAATATTGAGGTGTTAAGAAACTCTCAGGGGCGTATTAAGGCATAGGCCAACAAGGCTGGTGCCTAGGGCAGCAGATTTTTAAGGGGCAGCAGAATTTTGAGTCCCTAGGGCCACTCTACTGAACTCAGGGCCGGGTGGCTAAATCAACCAATGACTAATGACTTAAATGGCTGACCCGGCTATTGCTATCCTATGGGATTGTATGTGGGTGCGCATGACGTGGTGACAGTGGAGGCAGAGCGCTCACTTGCGCAGCCTGGCCTGGACTGAGAGGGAATGCGGTATTCTTCTTGGCTCCACCGCGTGATTGAGACTCACACAGACTACACAGTGCAGTGTGCACTACAACGTGACCACTGTGAAACAGCATATGCCTTTCTCCCTTCAATACATCTTCATTAGGCATTAAAATACTTAAACGGATTAGTCACTACATACTTGTACATTTACTGTTTGTCTATCTGTCATACATGCAAAGAATAAGTATTTATTGCTGAATATATACAACTATGTGACTTAAAACACAACTGAAAATATGTTGTATGCATTTAATACATTCAGAAACAATAGAAGTATATACTTTATTATGATTGTATCATGTGACTTTATCCCCTAGGATACAATTCCTAAACCTATCATAACTACTGTTGTATTTTTTAAGTACTTTTAAAGGCCAGTTTGTATATTCATTACATATTTATCCAAGCAAATATTTTGCTTAAATAACTGTCAATCACCAAAGAAGATGTTTAAGGTTAAACAACTACCTACTGACAAACTATCATACAGTGAAGGATATTTTTTTCTGATATAAACACTTTAATCATCTGACTTGCAAAATAATGTCTTAATATGTATATGGAAAGGTTAGTCACCGCATCTGGCCAAATGGGACAAGCTCAGGTACCACGTCAAGGTCCTTTCCAATACCTGAGACCCTAAAACAGCCACACAATGCAAGCTTTCAAATCCAAACAAACTTAAAACAAGGGAAGGGTGCACAGGAATATGTAATCACCCTAGACATATACAAAACACGGAAGGGAACTGAACTCTCATACCGGACCGGGTACACATCCCATGACCCTGCAACATGCTCAGCCCTGGGTGCCACTAGCACTCACATGAAGCTGTGCTGTCCCCAGAGCCACAAGCAGTTAACCCCAGACAGGTCTGGGTGCAAGAACCATAGGGAAAATTACAAAACAAATTAATACAACACACAGAGAAAACCCATCACTCACTTACAAGCTCTCAGCTAAGATTTAAAAGCAAAAATGGAAAGGTTAGTCACCGCATCTGGCCAAATGGGACAAGCTCAGGTACCACGTCAAGGTCCTTTCCAATACCTGAGACCCTAAAACAGCCACACAATGCAAGCTTTCAAATCCAAACAAACTGAAAACAAGGGAAGGGTGCACAGGAATATGTAATCACCCTAGACATATACAAAACACGGAAGGGAACTGAACTCTCATACCGGACTGGGTACACATCCCATGACCCTGCAACATGCTCAGCCCTGGGTGCCACTGGCACTCACAGGAAGCTGTGCTGTCCCCAGAGCCACAAGCAGTTAACCCCAGACAGGTCTGGGTGCAAGAACCATAGGGAAAATTACAAAACAAATTAATACAACACACAGATAAAACCCAGCACTCACTTACAAGCTCTCAGCTAAGATTTAAAAGCAAAAATGGAAAGGTTAGTCACCGCATCTGGCCAAATGGGACAAGCTCAGGTACCACGTCAAGGTCCTTTCCAATACCTGAGACCCTAAAACAGCCACACAATGCAAGCTTTCAAATCCAAACAAACTGAAAACAAGGGAAGGGTGCACAGGAATATGTAATCACCCTAGACATATACAAAACACGGAAGGGAACTGCACTCTCATACCGGACCGGGTACACATCCCATGACCCTGCAACATGCTCAGCCCTGGGTGCCACATACATACAGGTGGCCCTCGTTTTACAACGGTTCAATTTACACCGTTTCAGAATAACAACCTTTTTTTCCAGTCATGTGACTGCTATTGAAAAGCATTGAGAAGCAGTGCATTTATTAAAATAGCCAGTAGGTGGAGCTGTCCGCTTGTGTTGCAGCAAAGCGAAGCAAGCTGAAATTAATCAGTTTAACCAGACCTGAGCTATCGAGCAGATATCAAGGGAACAAGATCTCTCCTGTCTATAAATCAGTCCAGATTGGAATGCATAGAAAGAACTGTTTGCAGAAAAATGCAAGTGAAGTCTGTGTTGTGTGATTATTTTATTAGGTTTATAATGCTGTTTAGCAAATGTTTTTGTTCATTTAAAGGGACACTGTACCCAAAATTTTTCTTTTGTGATTCAGATAGAGCATGAAATTTTAAGAAACTTTCTCATTTACTCCTATTATCAAATTTTCTTCATTCTCTTGGTATCTTTATTTGAAATGCAAGAATGTAAGTTTAGATGCCGGCCCATTTTTGGTGAACAACCTGGGTTGTCCTTGCTGATTGGTGGATAAATTAATCCACCAATAAAAAAGTGCTGTCCAGAGTACTGAAACCAAAAAAAAGCTTAGATGCCTTCTTTTTCAAATAAAGATAGCAAGAGAACGAAGAAAAATTGATAATAGGAGTAAATTAGAAAGTTGCTTAAAATTGCATGCTCTTTCTGAATTACAAAAGAAAAAATTTGGGTTCAGTGTCCCTTTAACTTAGTTTAATTATATATTCTGTGTTGTGTGATTATTTTATTAGGTTTATAATGCTGTTTAGCATTTAAAGTCTTCATTTCAAAGCTTTAAAAATAATGTATTAGGTGTTACTTATGACAATTTTGAGAGTGGCCTGGAACCTATCTCCCTCACTTCCAATTGACTTACATTATAAACTGGGTTTCGATTTACAACCATTCCTTCTGGAACCTAACCCCGGCGTAAACTGAGGGCTACCTGTATATATATATATATATATATATATATATATATATATATATATATCTATATATATATATATCTATATATATATATATATATATATATATGTGTGTGTGTGACCAGAGTGAATGCAAGCCCTGGTGAACATCTACTTAAAAAGACATTATTTTTTTATTTTTTTACACTCTGCCCCAAAAATATTATGTCTAAAAAAAATACCTTAAACCTGGGGTGGGGTGGAGCAGAATTTTGAGTGCCTAGGGCAGCACAAAATCTAAATACGCCCCTGGAAACTCTATTTAGGGATTAGAGGAGGAAACATGAGCACACTATTATCCAAAAAGGAAGCTGAACTCATATTCCATTTCAAAACGCTCCATCCTTATGGTCTAAACTCTGAATTGGATTTAAACTCACTTATCTAGAATACCAACTAATAATAAGTCATCATGAGTTGTTAACATCATTTAGACCTTTTACGTCATGTATCTCTGATCGAACATATGTTATCCATAGTTCAAAATATCACCGCTATCTAAATGTGAAATAAATATTTTTTTCTAAATATTTCCCTAAAAACGTATTATTTTATACAAAAACCTATACTATGGAATCTGAGATTCAAATATATAGATACTTAAATATATATATTTCAGTTGTTTCACATTTTCTGAATTTTTTTTGCTTCTATCTCAATTAAATTCAACCATACTAATTAATTTTAAGTTAGTCTAATATAAACTAAACTATTACAATAATGTTTTAAGCCCATATGTTATTTATATAAACGATCTAAAACCTCAATTTTTCTCAAAGTGCACAAGTATTTTATATGTGCAGAGATATATATTTTTTTCTATTTTTTACCCTCCTCTAAATTCTTATACATATATATAATTTTTGTATTTCTTCCTCAATTCACCATTTTTAAATTTCACTACTTTAATATCTTATTAACACCTATGCACACGACTATCGATCTTTTATCTGGGCGCTAATCACTTTATACAACATACACACGATATGAGAACACTGTAACATATTTACTCTAGTTTAACATCATTACATTTTTAATACCAACTTATTTTCAGGACCCAGTAACTATGTAGATATTAACATTATTTCGTTTATACTATTATATGTACCTTTAACAATGCGCATATACTTGTATGTTATTATTGGCTGTTACAATTTCAACAATCAGGACAACGCACATGCTATTTAAACCCAGCAACTAGTGAGCATCTTGATAAAGGCCCAAGAGGCTGAAACGCGTTGATCTGCTCACTCTTATTTTATATTGATTCCTGTAAGTACTGGTAGTTAGGTCAGGTACATTGAGCCATTTTTACATTCACATGAATGGTCTCTATGTGTAATTCCTGCCCCAGGATCTACCAGTCTACGGAGTCTTCCTTTGAAATGGATATCTGAATCTTTGCTGTATACACAGCTCTCACACAAAGTGACCTGTTTACTTTGACCCTTAAACCGGAATCGGTAGTAGGACTGAGAGGCATCGCCATATTCATTCCCTGGTTTGAAAACACACTCCTTGCCCCAGTATCTATCTTAAACCACTAACCTAACTGTCTGAAACATCGAGGATCTATATCATCTTTCAAGGCTCAAATGGAGCGTTATTCCCGGAGACCATCCACATTTTTGGGTTCACGAACCATCTCCAGCTTTAACTTTTACTTTGGATCCAATAAAAGTAAGGATATCTTTCTGGACACTTTGCTGGACTAATACCATTGTAAGCAGACTTTTACCCCATTGGGAGTTATTTTTTTATTAGGTATTAGTAGGCACTTAGTTATGCGTATTGCACAGTCTGGTATTTTGTTTTTAGCGATATAACTTGACCAACTTATCCAATATTGGTTCACATCCAATATCACTCGTACTTTGTGCTTTACTAGTGTTACGGTTATTTTATGTTAATCTAATATTGTGTCAATTTTATTTTGTTTCAATATGTATTATTTTTTTGTAAAATGTGATGCCGGCATCTTTTATATAATATTTTTTATCATTAAATACATTTTTATAATTATCAACACCTTATATTTGTTACTACTTCTAGGTCATTATATTTAATGTTCAATAGTAACACGCCTTTTTACCATACCCTAGTAGATCATTCAAGTATATTTTTTCACATATTTTTTTGATCACATTATATTGGTACACTAGAATATTTTCTTATCAATCACAATTTATTTTTTATACACATATATTTTTTATATGATCGTTTTATATATACGACATATGGGTCATATTTATTTACCAGTTCTCTTTTGCTTTCATTAGCGCTATCCCATTTTTTTCTCTTTTCTCTATTTGGAAACCTAAAAAGGTAACCTTTGTCTGAGGAATCGAGGAACTCTTTGGTAAATTGATCCTCCAACCATGTTTTTGAAGAAACAACAATTATTTTATATGAAATTCTGCTAAATTAAAATATTTACCTAGTACTAAGATATCATCCAGGTAAGGAAACACTGCAATACCCTGAGCTCTGATTACAGACAAAATATTCTTGGAGCTGTCAAAAAAATTAAATGATGTCCTTAAAAAACAGCTTTATCCTGATGAATCGGATAAGGAGGCTCACAAGAGAGAGCAGACAATTCAGAAACTCTTCTAGCAGAAGATATAGACAAAATAAATAACACTTTCCAAGAAAGTAGTTTAATGTCCAATGTACGCATAGGTTCTAAAGGAGGAACCTGCAAAACCCTTAACACTAGGTTAAGATTCCATAGAGGAGAAATAGGCTTGATAACAGGTTTAATATGGACCAAAAACTGAACAAAACAATGAACATCAGGAAGATTAGCAATCTTTCTGTTGAACAAAACGAAAAGAAATCTGCCCTTTCAGAAAACTGGCAGATAGACCCTTTAATTCTAAAAGAATGCCAGGAAAAAACAGGATTTATAAACCAGGAAATGAAAACTTTCCAAACCTTGTGATAAATTTACTAGAAAAAGGTTTACGAGCCTGAATCAGAGTTTCAATCACATAATCTGAAACAAACCCTATGTCTAAGAACTAAGTGTTCAATTTCCATGCCATCAAGTTTAGAGACTTGAGATCTGGATGGAAGAAAGGGCATTGAAAAAGAAGGTCTGACCGCAGAGGAAGCCAAGGAAGGCAACTGGACATTTGAACCAGATCCGCATACCAAATCCTTTGAGGCCATGCTGGGGGCAATCAGGATTAAGAATGACTTGTCTAGCCTTACCTTGGAAATCACCCCGGCAAGAAGAACCAGAAGAGGAAACAGATAAGCAGGCTGAAATGACCAAGGGACTACTTGCATCCACTACCTGTGCCTGAGGATCTTTGGACATTGAAAAGTACCTTGGAAGTTTGTTGTTCAAATAAGAGGCCATCAGAAATATTTTGGGGAGACCCCGAAGATCCACAATCTGATTGACCACTTTCTGGTGAAGAGACCACTTCCCTGGATGTAGAGACTGATGACTAAGAAAGTCTGCCTCCCAATTGTTCACTCCTGGAATGAAAATTGCAGGAACTAGACAAGAATTGGCTTCTGCCCAAGAGAGAATCAGAGACACCTCCATTATAGCCAGGGAACTGTGAGTTCCCCCTGATGGTTAACATAAGTTACTGCTGTGACATTGCCTGTCTGGAAACTCCATTTTCAACAGAGGCCAAGCCCGAAGGTCCCTGAAAATTGCACAGAGTTCCAGAACATTGATTGGCATCTTTGCCTTCCAAGGATCCCATTTCCCCTGTGTTGTCAGAGACCCCAAAACAGCTCCCCAACCTGAAAGACTTGCATCTGTAGTGATCACAGTCCAGCTAGGACGAGCAAAAAGAAGCCCCCTGAATAATAAATTGATAATCCAACCACCAAGTTAGAGACCGACTTGTACTAGGATCCAAAATTATCTTTGAGACAGCTGAGAATATTCCCTGCACCATTAACGGAGCATACAAAGCTGAAGAGGCCTCGTGAAATTGAGCAAATGGAATTGCATTTGAGGCTGCACTTATGAGACCTAAAACTTCCATACACAGAGCCAGTGAGGGAAATGAGAGAGACTGAAGGTTCAGATAGGCTGACATCAATTTTAACCTGCTCTGCTAGAGAAAGAATCATGGATACTGAATCTATTTGAAAACCTAAAAAAAATTACCTTTGTCTGGGGAACTCTTTGGAAAATTGATCCTCCAACCATGCTATTTAAAAAAAACAATAAGAGTTGGTTGGGTTGAGATTTAGCTAAAGGAAAAGATGGAGCTTGAACCAAGATGTCGTCCAGGTATGGAAACACTACAATACCGACCTGATCACAGACAAAGTGGCACCCAAAACCTATGTGAATATTCTTGGAGCCATAGCCACCAAATGGAAGACAAACAAACTGAAAATGCCTCTCCAGAAAGGCAAACCTCAGAAACGGTTTAGCAATTAAACAGAGGTATGAGATCCTGATGGAAAAACAGATCTTAAAGGGACAGTCTACACCAGAATTTTTATTGTCTTAAAAGATATATAATCCCTTTATTAACCATTCCCCAGTTTTGCATAACCAACACAGTTATATTAATATACTTTTAACCTCTGTGATTATCTTGTATCTAAGCCTCTGCAAACTGCCCCTTTATTTCAGTTCTTTTGACAGATTTGCAGTTTAGCCAATCAGTGCCTGCTCCCAGATAACTTCACATGCATGTGCACAGTGTTATCTATATGAAACACATGCACTAACATCCTCTAGTGGTGAAAAACTGTTAAAATGCATTCTGAAAAGAGGTGGCCTTCAAGGTCTAAGAAATTAGCATATGAACCTCCTAGGTTGAGCTTTCAACTAAGAATACCAAGAGAACAAAGCAAAATTGGTGATAAAAGTAAATTGGAAAATTGTTTAAAATTACATGCCCTATCTGAATCATGAAAGTTTATTTTGGACTAGACTGTCCCTTTAAAACAAAAGGTCCGGACACAGAGGAAGTGACCTTGGAGGGTAACTGGACATCTGAACCAGATCTACATACCAAACCCTGCGAGGCTATGCTGGAGCAATTTTGACTTTTTCTGTTTCTTTAATATTATTTCCAATATGTATTATTTAGTCACAAAAGAATATCATGCACTCATGGGACAGGCAAGATCTAGGAGTAAAATCCTGTGTCTTTGAACTTGCTCTATTTTTTAAAAATGATATCACCTCACCCCTGCATTAAGGCAGGACCAATGCTTACCTGACTGGACATTTTCCTACCCAGTCTGATTGTTGAATACAGAGAAGCTAAGTTGCTTCACAGTTGGAGTCTATTCTACAATCAAACAGCCCCCTCAATATGCATAAAGGTTTTGCTTATATGTGTTAAAAAAATATTAATACTGCTTATCCCCCCCCCCCTTATAAATTACATGACTCTTCATTTTTTTTTTAGATGCTAAACATAACAGATTTGTTTTTTTACGTTTTAGCCTGCTTTGCAGATTCCATGTTTGTCAGTCCAGGGTTGGGAAACATTTTTCTGTAACAGACCTCATAGAAAATAATTTTAGGATGACAGGGCCAAGATGAAAAAACATAATTTATGCTTACCTGATAAATTTATTTCTCTTGTAGTGTAGTCAGTCCACGGGTCATCCATTACTTATGGGATTATATCTCTTCCCCAACAGGAAGTTGCAAGAGGATCACCCAAGCAGAGCTGCTATATAGCTCCTCCCCTCACATGTCATATCCAGTCATTCGACCGAAACAAGACGAGAAAGGAGAAACCATAGGGTGCAGTGGTGACTGGAGTTTAATTAAAATTTAGATCTGCCTTGAAAGACAGGGCGGGCCGTGGACTGACTACACTACAAGAGAAATAAATTTATCAGGTAAGCATAAATTATGTTTTCTCTTGTTAAGTGTAGTCAGTCCACGGGTCATCCATTACTTATGGGATACCAATACCAAAGCTAAAGTACACGGATGAAGGGAGGGACAAGGCAGGAACTTTAAACGGAGGGAACCACTGCCTGAAGTACCTTTCTCCCAAAAATAGCTTCCGAAGAAGCAAAAGTGTCAAATTTGTAAAATTTTGAAAAAGTGTGAAGTGAAGACCAAGTTGCAGCCTTGCAAATCTGTTCAACAGAGGCCTCATTTTTAAAGGCCCAGGTGGAAGCCACAGCTCTAGTAGAATGAGCTGTAATTCTTTCAGGAGGCTGCTGTCCAGCAGTCTCATAGGCTAAACGTATTATGCTACGAAGCCAAAAGGAGAGAGAGGTAGCCGAAGCCTTTTGACCTCTCCTCTGTCCAGAGTAAACGACAAACAGGGAAGAAGTTTGACGAAAATCTTTAGTTGCCTGCAAATAGAACTTCAGGGCACGGACTACGTCCAGATTATGCAAAAGTCGTTCCTTCTTTGAAGAAGGGTTAGGACACAATGATGGAACAACAATCTCTTGATTGATATTCCTGTTAGAAACTACCTTAGGTAAGAACCCAGGTTTAGTACGCAGAACTACCTTGTCTGAATGAAATATCAGATAAGGAGAATCACAATGTAAGGCCGATAACTCAGAGACTCTTCGAGCCGAGGAAATAGCCATCAAAAACAGAACTTTCCAAGATAACAGCTTGATATCAATGGAATGAAGGGGTTCAAATGGAACGCCTTGCAGAACGTTAAGAACTAAGTTTAAGCTCCACGGCGGAGCAACAGTCTTAAACACAGGCTTAATCCTAGCCAAAGCCTGACAAAAAGCCTGAACGTCTGGAACTTCTGCCAGACGCTTGTGTAGAAGAATAGACAGAGCAGAAATCTGTCCCTTTAACGAACTAGCGGATAAGCCCTTTTCTAAACCCTCTTGTAGAAAAGACAATATCCTAGGAATCCTAACCTTACTCCATGAGTAAGTCTTGGATTCGCACCAATATAAATATTTACGCCATATCTTATGGTAAATTCTTCTGGTAACAGGTTTCCTAGCCTGTATTAAGGTATCAATAACCAACTCCGAGAAGCCACGCTTTGATAGAATCAAGCGTTAAATCTCCATGCAGTCAGCCTCAGAGAAATTAGATTTGGATGGTTGAAAGGACCCTGAATTAGAAGGTCCTGCCTCAGAGGCAGAGACCATGGTGGACAGGACGACATGTCCACTAGGTCTGCATACCAGGTCCTGCGTGGCCACGCAGGCGCTATCAGAATCACCGATGCTCTCTCCTGTTTGATCTTGGCAATCAGTCGAGGAAGCATCGGAAATGGTGGAAACACATAAGCCATGTTGAAGGCCCAAGGGGCTGTCAGAGCATCTATCAGCACCGCTCCCAGGTCCCTGGACCTGGATCCGAAACAAGGAAGCTTGGCGTTCTGGCGAGACGCCATGAGATCCAGATCTGGTTTGCCCCAACGATGAATCAGTTGAGCGAAGACCTCCGGATGAAGTTCCCACTCCCCCGGATGAAAAGTCTGGCGACTTAGAAAATCCGCCTCCCAGTTCTCCACGCCTGGGATGTAGATCCCTGACAGGTGGCAAGAGTGAGACTCTGCCCAGCGAATTATCTTTGAGACTTCCAACATCGCTAGGGAACTCCTGGTTCCCCCTTGATGATTGATGTAAGCCACAGTCGTGATGTTGTCCGACTGAAATCTGATGAACCTCAGAGTTGCTAACTGAGGCCAAGCTAGAAGAGCATTGAATATTGCTCTTAACTCCAGAATATTTATTGGGAGGAGTTTCTCCTCCTGAGTCCATGATCCCTGAGCCTTCAGGGAATTCCAGACTGCGCCCCAACCTAGAAGGCTGGCGTCTGTTGTTACAATCGTCCAATCTGGCCTGCGAAAGGTCATCCCCTTGGACAGGTGGGGCAGAGAAAGCCACCATAGAAGAGAATCTCTGGTCTCTTGATCCAGATTTAGTAGAGGGGACAAATCTGAGTAATCCCCATTCCACTGACTTAGCATGCACAATTGCAGCGGTCTGAGATGCAGGCGCGCAAATGGTACTATGTCCATTGCCGCTACCATTAAGCCGATTACTTCCATGCACTGAGCTACTGACGGGTGTGGAATGGAATGAAGGGCACGGCAAGCATTTAGAAGTTTTGATAACCTGGCCTCCGTCAGGTAAATTTTCATCTCTACAGAATCTATAAGAGTCCCTAGGAAGGGAACCCTTGTGAGTGGTAATAGAGAACTCTTTTCCACGTTCACCTTCCACCCATGCGACCTCAGAAATGCCAGAACTATCTCTGTATGAGACTTGGCAGTTTGAAACTTGACGCTTGTATCAGAATGTCGTCTAGGTACGGAGCCACCGCTATGCCTTGCGGTCTTAGTACTGCCAGAAGTGAGCCCAGAACCTTTGTAAAGATTCTTGGAGCCGTAGCTAACCCGAAGGGAAGAGCTACAAACTGGTAATGCCTGTCTAGGAAGGCAAATCTTAGGTACCGATAATGATCCTTGTGAATCGGTATGTGAAGGTAGGCATCCTTTAAGTCCACTGTGGTCATGTACTGACCCTCTTGGATCATGGGTAGTATGGTTCGAATAGTTTCCATTTTGAATGATGGAACTCTTAGGAATTTGTTTAGGATTTTTAAGTCCAAGATTGGTCTGAAGGTTCCCTCTTTCTTGGGAACAACAAACAGATTTGAATAGAATCCTTGTCCGTGTTCCGTCCGCGGAACTGGGTGGATCACCCCCATTAGTAAGAGGTCTTGTACACAGCGTAGAAACGCCTCTTTCTTTATTTGGTTTGCTGATAACCTTGAAAGATGAAATCTCCCTTGTGGAGGAGAAGCTTTGAAGTCCAGAAGATATCCCTGAGATATAATCTCCAACGCCCAGGGATCCTGGACATCTCTTGCCCAAGCCTGGGCGAAGAGAGAAAATCTGCCCCCCACTAGATCCGTTTCCGGATAGGGGGCCCTCTCTTCATGCTGTCTTAGGGGCAGCAGCAGGTTTTCTGACCTGCTTGCCCTTGTTCCAGGACTGGTTAGTTTTCCAGCCCTGTCTGTAACGAGCAACAGCTCCTTCCTGTTTTGGAGCGGAGGAAGTTGATGCTGCTCCTGCCTTGAGGTTACGAAAGGCACGAAAATTAGACTGTTTGGCCTTTGATTTGGCCCTGTCCTGAGACAGAGCATGGCCCTTACCTCCCGTAATGTCAGCGATAATTTCTTTCAAGCCGGGCCCGAATAAGGTCTGCCCTTTGAAAGGAATATTAAGCAATTTAGATTTAGAAGTCACGTGACCAGGATTTAAGCCATAACGCTCTGCGCGCTTGGATGGCGAATCCGGAGTTCTTAGCCGTAAGTTTGGTTAAATGTACGACGGCATCAGAAACAAATGCGTTAGCTAGCTTAAGTGCTTTAAGCTTGTTCATAATTTCATCCAATGGAGCTGAGCGAATGGCCTCTTCCAGAGACTCAAACCAGAATTCCGCCGCAGCAGTGACAGGCGCAATGCATGCAAGGGGCTGTAAGATATAACCTTGTTGAACAAACATTTTCTTAAGGTAACCTTCTAATTTTTTATCCATTGGATCTGAAAAAGCACAACTATCCTCCACCGGGATAGTGGTACGCTTAGCTAAAGTAGAAACTGCTCCCTCCACCTTAGGGACCGTCTGCCATAAGTCTCGTGTGGTGGCGTCTATAGGAAACATTTTCCTAAATATGGGAGGAGGGGAAAAAGGCACACCGGGTCTATCCCACGCCTTGCTAATAATCTCTGTAAGTCTTTTAGGTATAGGAAACACGTCAGTACACACCGGTACCGCATAGTATCTATCCAACCTACATCATTTTTCTGGAATTGCAACCGTGTTACAATCATTCAGAGCCGCTAATACCTCCCCTAGCAATATGCGGAGGTTCTCAAGCTTAAATTTAAAATTAGAAATCTCTGAATCCAGTCTCCCTGGATCAGATCCGTCACCCACAGAATGAAGCTCTCCGTCTTCATGTTCTGCAAATTGTGACGCAGTATCGGACATGGCTCTCACATCATCAGCGCGCTCTGTCCTTAACCCAGAGCTATCACGCTTGCCTCTTAATTCTGGCAATTTAGATAATACTTCTGTCATAACAGTAGCCATGTATTGCAAAGTGATTTGTAAGGGCCTCCCTGATGTACTTGGCGCCACAAAATCACGCACCTCCTGAGCGGGAGGCGAAGGTACTGACACGTGAGGAGAGTTAGTCGGCATAACTTCCCCCTCGTTGTCTGGTGATAATTTCTTTACATGTAAAGACTGACTTTTATTTAAAGTTACATCAATGCATTTAGTACACATGTTTCTGTGTGGCTCCACATTGGCCTTCATACATAGTGAACAAACAGATTCATCTGTGTCAGACATGTTTAAACAGACTAGCAATGAGACTAGCAAGCTTGGAAAATACTTTTCAAATAAATTTACAAGCAATATAAAAAACGCTACTGTGCCTTTAAGAAGCACAAAAAGCTGTCACAGTTGAAATAACAATGAACCAAATTAGTTATGGCAACCAAATTTTCATAGTAAATGTATTAAGTTAGCAAAGGATTGCACCCACCAGCAAATGGATGATTAACCCCTTAATACCCAAAAACGGATAACAATCTAATAATTAACGTTTTTATCACAGTCAAACACACTGTCACAGGTCTGCTGTGACTGATTACCTCCCTCAAAATGAATTTTGAAGACCCCTGAGCTCTCTAGAGACGTCCTGGATCATGGAGGATGAAGTAGGAAGATTATGACTGAATTTTTACTGCGCAAAAGAGCGCTAAAATAGGCCCCTCCCACTCATATTACAACAGTGGGGAAGCTCAGTTAACTGTTTCTATGCAGAAACAAAAGTTAGCCATGTGGTAAAAATCATGCCCCAATAAGTTTTATCACCAAGTACCTCACAAAAAACGATTAACATGCCAGTAAACGTTTTGAACATACATTTTAAAAGTTATGAAGTGTTATTAATAAGCCTGCTACCAGTCGCTTTTACTGCAGTTAAGGCTCATACATTACTTCAGTATTAACAGTATTTTCTGAGTAAAATTCCATTCCCTAGAAAAATACTTCAGTGTACACACATTCATCAGCCTAATACCAGTCGCTACCACTGCATTTAAGGCTGAACTTACATTACATTGGTATCAGCAGTATTTTCTCAGTCAATTCCATTGCTTAGAAAAATAATTTACTGCACATACCTCGTTTGCAGGGGGGCCCTGCATGCTATTCCCTTTTTCTGAAGTTACCTCACTCCTCAGAATGTGCGAGAACAGCCAGTGGATCTTAGTTACGTCTGCTAAGATCATAGAAAACGCAGGCAGATTCTTCTTCTAATGCTGCCTGAGAACAAACAGCACACTCCGGTGCCATTTAAAATAACAAACTTTTGATTGAAGAAATAAACTAAGTTTAAAAACACCACAGACCTCTCACAACGACCTATCTTTAGTTAGGTTGCAAGAGAATGACTGGATATGACATGTGAGGGGAGAAGCTATATAGCAGCTCTGCTTGGGTGATCCTCTTGCAACTTCCTGTTGGGGAAGAGATATAATCCCATAAGTAATGGATGACCCGTGGACTGACTACACTTAACAAGAGAAATCATGGCTATTATGTAGGCAGGTACTTACTGACAAGAAGGGCATGCACTGTTAGAAAAACTTCTTAGTTATAACTGTGTCAATAGTTGAGAGAGGTAATTCAAAACGCAGCAAATCAGATCACAGCCAGATATGTCTCTTTCAGGTGTTATTTTCAGCGTTTTTTTAACAGTAAGTTGGAGGCCCAAAATATGGTCAGGTAAGTAACTCAAACCCAGTATAACAGATCATAGCCAGATATGGGTGAAAATGTCTCTTGGTTAGGGAGAGTAACAGTAACCCAACACTGCTACTGAAAACTCACTGTCAGCTGCTCTCTCAGTGCTGTCAAAAACAATTCTTAGTGCAGAAAGCTCTTCGCAAGTTGGTAGGAGTCCCCCTGCGCCACCCAACATTCACTATGCAGCTTCCCGATTAGTTCCCACAATATGCAGCCCACCAGAATCTGCAGCTCTTGGGTAACAACCTTTTGATTCTGCTTTCTCCCTGGGCTACAAACTTTGCATACTGGAGTTCTCACAGCATGGCAAGGCTTGTTCCACTCACACCTCTGTTTAAGGCTTACTAGTCTGTGTAAGCCTTTTGTTCAATCTAATTAGGGAAAGCATAATTACAGACCCCTGCTGTATACCACTGATGTTTTAGAAGTGTATCAAACAATTAATGATAGGGGATGGAATTGAACTATTTAGCTGGGTTGGGTCTTAGGTTTCCAACAGGGAACTTGGGACATAGACAAATAGGATATGGAAAGACCCTTCAACTCAAGATTATTTAAATCCAGCAATTTATGAGAAAGTATTACTGTGTAAAATGCCTGTCAATTTTAACATTGAACACTTTAGCCTGACATCGATACAGAAGATTTAAAAGATTATATTGAAATAAATTCCTACTTTAAATACTGTAAAAAGCAGGAGCATATGTTCCCCTAAGCAATATAAGGAAGGTGAAAACCAGAGGGGGCACAATACTGAATTACTTAGTTGTAAGTAATACATATGACAAATTAACAGGGCTGGTAAGCAAGAGAGGGGTGCCATATTTTTGTATGCTTATGGAAGCATGGAACCTAGATACAATATGGGCCGGGAAAACCAGAAGACTAACAAGTACTTTCAATATTAAATGTTCCCTTGAATAATCATATTGGGACCAACATTTCAAAATAGTACAATTAAAACAAACAAAAACCTAGACCAAAATAAATTACTGTCAAATTAGTGTCCAATAAATAAGTCAGACATTGCTAAATTCAATCATGGAAATGACAAAGAACAAATATAGAGTATTGTAAAATATGTCAAAATAGGCTTAGTTTGCATGTAAATATGTTTGTCATACAATTGTAACCCCCCCCCAAAAAAACAACAACCCCATAGTAAACATGGAGAGACAGATTAGGCCAAAGTAGCACTGTCCTTCATTGAACTAAAACATAAGCCCTTGTTGAACATTATGTAATATATATATATATATATATATATATATATATATATTAAAAAAAACTTCCTTAAAGGGCCAGTATAGTCAAAATTGAACTTTCATGACTCAGATAGGGCATGCAATTTTAAACAACTTTCCAAATCACTTTTATCATCAAATTTGCTTTGTTCTCTTGGTATTCTTAGTTCAAAGCTAAATATAGGTAGGCTCATATGCTAATTTCTAAGCCCTTAAGGGCAGTCTCTTATCTCAATGAATTTGACAGTTTTTCCAAGCTAGAGGGTGTTAGTTCATGTGTGCCATATACATAACGTTGTACTCACTCCCATGGAGTTACTTATGAGAGGACACTGATTGGCTAAAAAGGGATACACAAGACAGGCGAACCTTAACAGAAGACACCACCGCTTGAAGAACTTCTCTCCCAAAAGAAGCCCCTAAGCTAAAAACAAGTAAATTTGGAAAAAGTATGCAATGATGATCAAGTTGCTGCCTAGTAAATCTGTTCCATAGAAGCATTATTTTTAAAGGCCCAAGAGGAAGCGACAGCCCTAGTGGAGTGAGCCGTAATTTTCTCTAGAGGTTGCTGTCCAGCTGTCTCATAAGCCAATCGAATAACACTTCTCAACCAGAAGGAGAGAGTAGAAGAAGTGTCCTTCTGACCTGTTTACCAGAAAAGACAACAAAAAGAGCAGAAGATTGACAAAAATCTTTCGTAGCCTGTAAATAGAACCTTAAAGCAAGCACAATATCCAGATTGTGCAATAACCACTTCTTCTTAGAGGAAGGATTAAGACAAAATGAGGAAACAACCATTTCTTGGTTAATATTGCGTTCCGAGACCACCTTAGGTAGAAATCCTAATTTAGTATGGAGAACCGCCTTATCCGCATGAAGAATAAGATAAGGAAAATCACACTGTAGAGCCGAAAGCTCAGAAACTCTACGGGCAGAGGAAACAAAACCTTCCAGGACAATAACCTGATATCAACAGAATGCATAGGTTCAAATGGAGCCTGCTGCAAAACTTTAAGGACCAGATTAAGACTCCAAGGAGGAACAATCAACCTAAACACAGGCCTGATTCTAACCAAAGCCTGGACAAAAGAATGAACATTTGGCAAAATTGCCAGATGCTTATGCAGAAGAATCAACAGAGCCGAAATCTGACCCTTTAGGGTACTGACTGTTAAAACCCTTCTCCAGGCCCTCCTGAAGAAAGGACAGAATACGGGGAATTCTCACCTGACTCCAAGAAAAAATCCTAGATCCGCACCAATGAAGGTATTTACGCCATACCTTATAATAAATCTTGCGAGTAACAGGCTTACAAGCCTGAATCATAGTCTCAATAACTTTCACAGAAAAACCTCGTCTGGACAAAACTAAGCATTCAATCTCCAAGCAGTCAGCTTCAGAGAGACTAAGCTCAGATGGAGGAAGAGATCCTGAAGTAGAAGATCCTTCCTCAGAGGCAATTTCCATGGGGGCAATGTCGACATTCTCACTAGGTCCGCAAACCAAGTTCTGCGAGGCCACGCTGGAGCTATTAGAACCACCAAAGCCTGCTCCTGTTAGATACAAGCTTTCACCCGAGGAAGAAGGGCAACCGGAGGAAGAGATAAATTAAACCAAAATCCCATGGTACTGCCAGGGCGTCTACTAGAGCTGCTTGAGGATTTCTTGATCTTGCTCCGTATCTTGGAAGCTTGGAGTTTAGACGAGATGCCATCAGATCCAGCTCCAGAATTCCCCACTTGAGGGTTAACATCGAGAAAGTCCCAGTCCTCTGGATGAAACGTCTGCTTGCTCAGATAATCCGCTTCCCAGTTGTCCACCCCTGGGATATGAATGGCAGAGAGATGACAATAGTGAGACTCTGCCCACTGGAGAATGCAAGTCACCTCCTTCATAGCTAACAAGCTCTGAGTTCCTCCTTGGTGGTTGATATACGCCACTGAAGAGATGTTGTCCGATTGAAATCTGATAAACCAGACTAAACTCAGTTGAGGCCAAGCTGATAGAGCATTGAGAATTGCTCTCAATTCTAGGATATTTATAGGGAGGGCAGACTCCTCCTGAGTCCAAAGACCCTGAGCTCTTAAAGACCCCCAAACTGCTCCCCAGACTAACAGGCTAGCATCCGTGGTCACAATCTCCCAAGAAGGTCTCAGGAAACAAGATCCACCAAGACAGAAACATTCTTGTCTGAGAGTCAAACTATCCTCAGAGAGATCTGAGTGGTCTCCGTTCCATTGATTGATCATACATAACTGTAGAGGTGTCAGATGGAAGTGAGCAAACTGAATAATATCCATGGATGCCACCATGAGACCACTTCCATGCATACAGCCACCGATGGACGAACAGAGGACTGAAGAGAACGACAGGCCTCCAGAAGTTAGAATTTTCTGACCTACGTAAAAAAAAATCTTCATAAATACTGAGTCCCTTTCCACCCGTGAGAGCGGAGAATAGCTAACAGAGAATCTGTACGGGATCTTGCTAAATGACAAAATGGTGCCTGGACTGAGATATCTTCGAGGTAAGGAGCCACCACAATCCCTAGAGATCTGGCCACAGCCAAAAGAGCCCCTAGAACCTTTGTAAATATTCGAGGAGCAGTGGCGAGGCCGAAAGGCAGGACTACAAATTGGAAATGATGATCCACAAAAGCAAACCTCAGGAACTTGAAATATTCCCTGTGGATAGGCACATGAAGATACGCATCCTTTAGTTCTATAGTGGTCATAAACTGACCCGTATCAACTAGAGGGAGAATAGAACGAAGAGTATCCATTTTGAAGGACGGGACCTAGAGAAACTTGCTGAGAGACTTTAAGTCTAGTATGGGTCGAAAAGTTCCCTACTTTTTGGGAACTACAAGAAGATTTGAATAAAATCCTTGACCCTGTTCTCCTAGAAGAACTGGGATAATCACTCCCAGAGAGGATAAACCCTTACGCAGTTTAAGGAGACCTCTCTCTTTACCTGGTTTACAGATAATCTTGATAATAGGAATCTGTCCCTGGAGGGACAAGACTTGAATCCTATCCTGTATCCCTGGGAGACTACATCCACTGCCCAAGGATCTGGAACGTTGCAAATCCAAGCCTGCTGAAAAAAGGAAAGCCTGCCCCCTACCTGATCCAGAACTGGATCGGAGGCGGACCCTTCATGCTGATTTAGTCTCAGCGGAAGGCTTTCTGTATTGCTTACCCCTTGTTCCAGGACTGGTTAGCTCTCCAAGAAGTCTTGGCTTGCTCAGGTTTAGAAGAAATGGAAGATCTCTCTCCCCTGAAGTTACAAAAGGAACGAAAATTAGAAGTGTGACGACCCTTGGGTCTATTTTTCTTATCCTGTGGTAAAAAAACTCCCTTTCCATCAGAAACCGTTGAAATGATCTCTGCCAGACCAGGACCAAATAAATTCTTACTCTTAAAAGGTAGAGACAAAAGCTTGGATTCAAAAGTCACATCCGCAGACCAAGACTTTAACCAAAAGGCTCTGTGGGATAGTATTGCAAAACTAGAAATCTTGGCTCCCAGCCTAACAACTTGCATACTGACATCACAGATAAAAGTATTAGCCAGCTTTAGAGCCTTGATCCTATCCTGGATCTCCTCTCTGAGTCACACCAATAAGAGGCTGCACCAGCAACTGTTGCAATACTAGCAACTGGTTGCCACTGCAAACCCTAATGAATAAATATCTTTCTTAAATAAACCTCCAGTTTCTTATCCATAGGGTTTCTAAATGAGAAACTATCTGTGAGAGGAATAGTAGTTCTCTTGGCTAAAGTTGATATAGCGCCCTCTACTCTAGGAACAGTGTGCCACAGATCTTGCACTGAATCAGCCACAGGAAACATCTTTTTAAACACAGGAGACGGGTTAAAAGGAACACCCGGCTTCTCCCATTTCTGAAATATACTGTCAGACATGCGATTTGAAACAAGAAAACCTCCACAGATGGGGGGCGTGTCTGGGCAGCGGCCGTGAGCGGTCGCAAATCTGAAGTCTGCTGATGCTGGGGAGAGAATCCGCCGATTATCTGCCACCTAATATCCCATCTTCTATAGAAGTTGATTTGCCCTGATAACAGAGTACAAGCTGATCCGGGAGATATATTTTTTATTGAGATAACATCAGTGGTTTGGACTAGACTGTAGACGTTGGAGGCGGCGGCGGCCTGCTTGTCTACCCCCCCCCCCGGCAAACTGGGGTAAAGCAGTAAGTACTATTCTACTGCAACGCTTCTACTTTCTATTTGAACATGGAGGAGAACCTCTTTTTGCAGGTGCAGGCCCTATTTGTGGACTATGACCGGCAGATAAGTCTTCGATTCGATCGGCTTATGGAAGCTATGGGCATAGAGGAGGAGCAAGCTGAACCTAATATGGCGGACGACATCACCTCCAGATCGCAGCATAATGGCCTATGTAGAAGTGAGGGCTCTGTCTCTAAAAAGATCAGCACAATAGGCTGTGAGCTTAGTGTGGCCGAGACCGCCGCAGGAGGACACGGCTACAGCAACAGAGAGAAGGCGCCTAGCCTTAGTGCATACGCCGGGGAAGATACTATCAAGTCAGAGATAGAGGAATGTGAGACAGGGCTGGAGAGTGCTACGCACTTGCCGCATAACCGGGACGCTATTCCACTTGTGACATTTGCCAGGAGGCGAAGAAGGTTCTTTAATATCATGTGGGTAGCGCCTGGAAGTGCGGCCATCTACGTTTTGGTTGACTCTCAGAGCTGTGAATGTGCTGTGCCGTGGAGCCTGGGGGATACTTTCCTACTCAGCAAGTTTTGCTCAGTTTACCTAGAGCGAGCGGGAGTAGGGTAATTTGAACGCTAAGATTTGTGCTGCCGGGCAGGAACTTCAAATGCCAACCAGTACCCTGCCCTCCACTCTACTTTTGGTTTAGGATGCCTTATAGTGTATGCAGTTACTGTAAATATTAAAGTCCTTGTTCTATTAAGTTTAACTAGCAGCTCACAGAACAGCTCTCTGGTTGGGATAGCTACCATAAATGAAAGCAAACATTTCACTATATTTATATTCATTAGAGTGTTCAAGGAGCCTACCGGCTATACCTATCCTTTATGTTCATATGGTATCCCTAGATAGCTATATATGCTGCTCATGTAAAGATAACACTTTGTTTTTACTATAATGATGGCAGGACATGTTTTAATGTATATATAGGTCATTGGACCTAAAGTGGGAATGGCATGTTACATTGGTGCTTGCATTACCTGTTTTAATTATCTGCATGTAATTATATTCAGATCACACGAGCCTGTCTCCTTAGATACTATAACACTTTAGTTTTTACATAAACCCCTGCAAAGTACTCAGTCTGTGATGGGGTCCTCCCTGGGCTGTGGTCTAATTAAGTTTGCCCTACTAATCTTGCACCCCTAGTGTTGAGGTTTAGCTTTAAAGTCAGCCATGTGGCCTATATTTTCTTGCTCAATAATTCTACTGTACTGTCTGTGGCCGAGACAGTACACTTAATATATTTAGCTTGCCACATATTTAGTGATAATCTGGGGAGCCCCTGTGTAGAGCTTTCTTAATGTGGGTGGAGATTGGGCTCTTCCAAAACTAAAGTATACAGAAAAGTCCTATTTATGTTTCATTATTATGCACTGCGCTATGCAAATTTAGAATATTAACTTTCTTGGTTATTAATTAGGTTATAGACACACGTAGACCTATGTCTTTTTTTTCTTTAGAGACAGGGCAAGAAAACTAGGTCTTACCATCAACATTTGCTATGTTATGCTATGTCTATGTTATAGAAAATATGGACAATTGTAGGCCTAACCATTCTTATTTGACATTTTTTCTTTTACTGATGTCAGGCCCAAGGACTGCGGCATATGTTTGGTATATTAATTGTCCACATGAATATGTATAAAAGTAAAATGAGGTATTATACATGGCTAGACAATTTCCCCTATAAGTTGAAACCAAAGTCTGGTTAATATGTATAAGACATGCCTCTTGTGTGGGATGCTTCAATACTATTGTTTGTCAAATAGGCATGTTGCCATGCTGTTTCACAGTGTATGTTTATATTTGAAGTTGTTACCTCAATAAAAATTATTTAAAAAAAAAAAAAAACCTCCACAGATTTAGGTTTGACATCAAAAACTATATTCAGTTTATTAGCCTTTTTAGGAGCCTCTGCAACAGTTTCAGAGTCATTCAAAGTAGCTAAAACCTCTTTCAAAAGTAAACGGAGATGCTCCAGTTTGAATCTAAAATGAACCTCCTCAGAATCTATTGTACTAGGAACAGCAGATTCTGAATCGGAGATCTTGCCCTCAGAAGCTGCAGAGGAATGACCCTTGCTAAATAACTGAGAAAGACTAACCAAATCAGTCTTGACGGAATCAGAACCCATAAAAATGTTCTTAGATTTCCTCTTCCCTTTACCAGAACTAGGTAAAGCACTTAGGGCTGCAGAAACTGCAGATGTCAACTGCGGAGCAAAATCTTTAGGCAAACAAATACTCCTAGAGACTGACTAAGAGGAACCGCAGGGCACTGCATGTGAATCTGTCAAAGACTGGGACATGTTAACAGAAGGCTGAGACAATCCCTGAACAGCATTATCCTGAGAAAGAGAAGGCTCAGATAAGGAATCCTTATCCTTATATAATAAAACCTTATTAAGGCAAGGGGAACAAAATTGCACAGGAGGTATAACCTGGGCATCTGCACAATAAAGAAATTTATCAAATGACAGAGAAAGCGTGGGATCGGCTTACATAGTAAATAAAATAGCCCTTTATTTCCCTTATACTCTAATTTCAGTATAAAAAATTAGAATAACATTTTAAGCATAGATAAATAATTATTAAAACCGGCCCCAGTCATGATGGAGAGAATCACCCAACAGGTAACCAGGAATCCAATCCACACCAGCAGATAAATCCTTTTCAAACTGCAGATCCTAGAAAGCTGCAAACATTAGAGAGAAGCGACAGGCAGGAAAAAATTTTCTAATGCTAGAAAATCCAGTTTGTCTCCTTGAAAATCCACTTTCCAAACAGCCGGCTAGAAACCAAACTGTTCAGCACTCAGGAAGTAACAGAGCGGTCACATGATCGCGAATTCAAAAGTAAGGTGCGGTCCAACAACTTTCTTAAATAGATATTACCCAAACTAAATAACAGGTAAACAAGGCGGAGCCTAGGCGAGCTTAATGGCGGTCGCATGATCTGACTGCTCCGAGTGCAACCAGCAATAAAGGGAGAGATCCACCGCATGTGACCCTTGAGAAGGACTAACATAAACCCGGAGTGTCCCCACACCAACCCGCTACCAATGCTTGACCTGCAAATTGCCAAATAAAGAACCCGGAGTGGCGTTACAACACCAGCTACGCCCCGGCCTGAGGCGGCTGGAACGGAAACCCTGAGGCAGAAAGCACACGACTGAGCAGACTTACAGAACTTGGGGGATCTGGCTGGCGACCGAGGGTCAGGAAACAAGTGATCCGGTAAGAAAAAATTATGACCCGGTTGGCCTATAAGTATACTGCGGGGTAGAGGAGAAGGCTTGCATAAAATCTTAACTGCCTTAAGCGATAGCAGCCACGTGGGAGTACAGAAAAACATATGCCTAGTTCACATAAGACAGGGAACCCTCACGGAGGCATTAAATAAACACTATATGACCAAAGATGCCAAGAGAAAAGGTGTGGGGACTAAAATACGACAAAATTAAATGAGATATTCTCAACAAGCCGAATCTAAGAAGGGTCTGACAATCAAAATAGAAAGAATGGGAGGAAAAAAAACAAAGACATTAAGCTACCTAAACTTATGTTCATAAGCACTCCTCACAAAGGAATGAGAAAAAGCAAAATATAGAGCCACAATACACCTAGGATCCCCAGGGGGGAAAAAAACAAAAAACTGTATATAATAAAAGGATAAAAATCCCCTACAAGCTTTCTTCCACTGTGATATATACACTGAGCATTTTAGCGCTGAAGCAGCCCTGCTGAAATCCCAAATCCCAAATATTGCTTTCAAATCACAACAAGCAACACCAGAGCTTATTCAACACTCACTCATTAATACCCCAATATGTCAGTTAGAAGACAGAACAAATTGGGAGCTGTAAATAAGTCTGCAACAGCCAGTATCTTCTTCAAACCCCAGAAAGGGGACAAGCAGCCAGAGAAAGGGGATGAAGGGATGGAGGAAGAGATAGATGAAGACATAAACATGAGCTCTCAGGGAGACAGCAATACACCAGTAACTAAAGGAGACATAAAGAATCTTGTTTCCAAACAAGATATAACCAACATTTTTGATAAAATGTGGGAAAAGATAGACAATCTTCAGAATACTGTAACAAGCAGTCTCACTGAAATTAAGCAAGATATTTCGGAATTGGGCACTAGACTAGAAGCGCTAGAAGAGAAGGAAGAAACAAGAGAAGACGACATGACAAATATTAACCAACAATTAGCTGAACATCAACAGGAATTAGCAGAGGTTAACGACAAACTGGAGGACCTAGAAAATAGGAGCCGGAGGTGTAATATCCGCCTGAAAGGAGTTCCAGAATTAATAACGGCAGCAGACCTCCGCGACTACCTACTGCAACTATTCCAATCTATCACAGGCTCATCGACAGAGGGGAAATTCCAGATGGAAAGGGCTCATAGGGCCCTAAGAGCAAAACCTAGAGATACAGAACCCCCGAGAGATGTAATAGTCAAATTTCTTCGCTTCCAAGAAAAAGAGGAGATTATGACGGCAGCAAGAAAGAACCCCACCTTTAAATTCAAAGGCTCAGTGGTACAGTTCTACCAAGACCTATGCTTCAAAACCTTACAGAAAAGATATTCTTTACGTCCACTAACACAGCTATTAAGAAAAAATCAGACTATGTATAGGTGGGGATTCCCCTTTGCCTTGCACGTACACCATGAGGGTGGCACTTTCACCATCAGAGATAAGCAGGATATACCAGAACTATGTCAAATACTAAAGCTGGACTGCCCGGAGTTCCCAGAAAATTCCCAAGACAACAACAAAGGACGAGCACAACTCCAGCGAGGAACAATCCAAAACGGTAGATGGACAAAAGTCTCCAAAAGAAGACAGAAACCTTGAGAGTCTTAAAGAGCTAGGAAAAGTTCTTTAGAATGGAGACGTAACTTTGCCTTTTTCTGGAAGGAAAAACAGACCACCAACCCTGTGATTTGAACTGGAACACTGTAAGGGGGGGGGGATATGCTGGGCACTAGGTGCGGGGGAGATATTTCAGAGAGAGACTGAGAGAGAATATTGACACCGCCTAAGGACCCAGAGACTAAATTGGCTAGAGCAGAAAGGAAAGCTTTCTAGTGAACATATAAACCTAATCCTTCTTACTTCAGCCAAAAACAACAGACACTTAAACCCTATCAGTTTGGCTTATTTACATAAGGATCTCTAAATACTATAATAGCAAATATAATTGCACATTCAGTTAGAAATTAGTAGCCACATAGATGGATGCAAAACAATTTGTATTTTTGTATTTTTCTATGTATTTTCCGAAATGTTTTTGTTTAATTTTTGTTTGTTCTCTTTTTTCCATTCTAAGTACTATTGAGCAGGGGTCGAGAAAGTTTCTCCATGTCAAAGATGGCCTGAAGAGGGCAGCCACCAAGCAGAATCAAGATAAAAGCCACTACACAGGTATGAGGGGAGGAGGGGGGAGGGGAAATAGAATTTCCTAAATGACCTCTAAACTAAATATAATATCACACAATGTTAGAGGCCTAAACACAAATGTGAAGAGGAAAACAGCACTCACCCAATACAACAGTATGAAAGCTAAAATAATCTTTTTACAAGAGACGCACTTTACTCATAATCAGTCCCCTAGATATTGGGATAAACACTTCATGTAACACTTTCACTCCACATCAGACGCGAAAAAGAGAGGAGTATCGATACTTATCCATAACTCACTTCCATTCACTAAAGAGGAAGTGATTAGAGACAAAGAGGGCAGGTATCTTATACTGAGAGGAAATATTCAGGGCACAAAATTAACACTATGCAACGTCTATGCACCTAACGAGCAGCAACATAAATTTTTCAATAAGCTCTCACATATGTTAACTCAGTGGTCCCAAACATTGATGATAGTGGCGGGAGACTTTAACGTAAACTTAAAAGTAATACGAGAATCTAGCACCAACAAACTCACAAATAAACAACAGAGGACCAACTCTATCACTAAATCGATTAGAGAAGAATTAGAGACCCACAACATAATTGACTCCTGGACAGCACTTTACGGCCAAACTACTGACCACACATACTATTCACCAGCTCATAAAATATATACCAAATTGGATTATATATACATCAGCCAAATTTTGCTACCCAATTTAATCTCCTCGACCATCCATACCTCAGTATGGTCAGACCATTCTATAATACAAATCCAGTTAAAGGATCTTATAGACATAAATAGACAGAAATCTTGGACGTATGACCCTACGCTACTAAAGCAACCAGATATCCAAAACAGAATCTCAAAGAATCTCCAAGAATATTGGAGGCTAAATGTTGACCCCTCAATCAAACCGATAATGGTATGGGCAGCCCATAAACCAGTAGTTAGGGGATTGCTCATAAAAGAAAAAGCTATTTATATGAAAAGAATTAGCTCTGTAACGAGTTCCCTACAGCATGAGATTGAAATGCTGGAAAAGACACATCAAACCACACTATCACAATCAACATTAAATACACTAAACACTAAACGAAAAGAGCTTGCTAAAATCTTAGTGGATAATTCCATGAGGTCTATAAATAAATTAAAAGCATATTACTTTTTGCATGCGAATAAGCCAGATAGATTCTTAGCTAATAGACTGAGAGACAAAACAAAGTCCTTCACTATAACACAGATACAAAAAACAGACGGCACTCTGACATCCCACCCGCAGGAAATAGTGGAGGGCTTTGCCAAATACTATGAAGCTCTATATGATGGGAGGAAGGTCTGTCACTCAACCCATACAACAGACCTTAGGAATAAAATACTAGAGACAGCAGCTTTACCTAAATTAGACCAAGAAGATGCAAAAGCCCTAGACGCAGAGATCACAATTCCAGAAATTACGATAGCAATTAAAGAACTTAAATTAGGAAAGGCGGCGGGCCCGGACGGGTTTCCGGGAGAGTACTATAAATTATATAAAACTGAATTGACTGCCCATCTTCACAAATTCTGTAATGATATTTTGAAAGGTACACCTATTCCCCCAGAATTACTCCAAGCCAAGATAATTGTAATCCCCAAACCTGGAAAAAACCCTAAATTGACACAAAGTTATAGACCGATTTCGCTAATCAACCAAGATGTAAAAATTTTCACCAAAATATTAGCAAACAGGCTCAAGCAGTACTTAACCTCGCTGATCCACCCGGATCAGGTGGGCTTTATTAAAGATCGGGAAGCACCTGATAACATCCGCCGCACAATAGCTTTGGTGGAATACTTGAAGGGCACAGAAACGCCTTCTCTGCTTCTATCTTTGGATGCAGAGAAGGCGTTTGATAGGGTTGATTGGATATATATGGTGGGGATTCTGGAACATCTGGGGTTTGGCAACAAATTCATTGACGCAATCAAAAATATTTATTCTCACCCAGTAGCAACCATTAGGGCGGCGGGCTATCAGTCCAGAACTATACGCATATTGAATGGTACCCGACAGGGATGTCCATTATCACCGCTACTATTCGCTTTATGCGTAGAACCACTTGCAGCGTGCATTCGTAACTCTGGGGACATCCATGGGGTCAAATTGAATAAAGGGGAGTATAAACTAACTTTATTCGCAGATGATATTTTGCTTTCAATCACAAAACCTATGATATCCTTGCCCCACCTCTATCATCTTTTAGATGATTTTTCTGCGATCTCGGGTTTCAGAATAAACTCGGATAAGTGTGAAGCTCTTCCTCTATCATTACCATGTCACACCCGAAAATTAATAGAAGCCAACTTCGATTTCAAGTGGGCCAATAAATCCCTAAAATACCTAGGAATTAACATTACAGACACAATAGAAACTTTATACAAGGTTAATTACACTCCAATTTATAAGGCCATACGGAAAGATTTAACCAAATGGCAAAAAGGGAATTTCTCATGGCTAGGTAGACTAGCAGCAGTAAAGATGAACATTTTCCCAAGGTTGTTATATCTATTTAGAGCCCTACCCATTAAGGTCCCGATGGGGGAACTAGAGGGGATGCAAACCGAACTTATTAAATTTATAAGAGGTCACAAAACTACTAGAATAGCTGCCCAAATCTTAAAACGCCACAAACAGCTAGGTGGAATAGGAGTCCCCAATCTCAGAGACTACTATCAGGCAGCTAGAATAGCGCAATGCGCATTACTAAGTAAGGACTGTAAGGGGATGACGTGGCCTCATATAGAGGCGGATATAGGGGGGTTGAAATCCCCTAGACACATTTTGTGGAATATACCTCACTCACATACCCAACAACGAGTTAAACTAAAAATCACAGAGGAATCCAAGACAATTTGGCGAACACTAACTCACAAACTGAAACTACTTTCCCCACAGACTACTTCCATACCAATAGAAGCGATTCTAACAAAAGATTTTCACACCCAAATAACTAAATGGGAAAATAAAGGGTTATATAGGGTGGCAGATTTTATGGACAAAGGGAAATTACTGACATTTGTACAACTGAGAGATAAGATTAGCCCAAACACATTACATTGGTTCTTATACCTTCAAATATCACACGCTATAAACAAATACAGACAAGGAATAGAACACTCCCCACACTCCATTCTGGAACAAATTATGATGACACCAGGTAGAAATAAAAAGATGATCACAAGATTATACCTTGCTATTCAGGAGGCGACATATAAAACAAAACCAATGCTCCATACCAAATGGGAACAGGATTTAGAACTAACCTACAACGAGGATGACTGGAGACGCATTCTCTCAGAATTAAGTAGAGGTTTCACAGGAGCAGACCTAATCGAAAACTCGATGAAAACAGCTTTTAGATGGTACCTCACGCCAATAAAAACATCGCACTACGCACCTCAGGGTAATAGACTTTGTTATCGGGGATGCACAGAGGTGGGAACTTATATGCATATGTGGTGGGATTGCCCAAAGATTCGACCCATATGGGACAAACTTACACAAATGATGAGGAGAATCTTAGATGACTCATTCATATTAACAGCCTCAAAGGCCTTGTTACATGTTCACATAGACTCACTGAACTCAGCTACGAACATATGGGTTAACTTGATATGTACAGCTACTAGAATATGCATTGCCAGGAAATGGAAAGTGGGGGCCCCAGATTGGCGTGAGGTGCTTGATAAAATTGATAATATTTACAATATGTCAGAATCAGCTGCCTGGATGCAGGGTACCTCAGAAAGGTTTCAAAAAGTTTGGATACATTGGATCTTAAATAAATATGGGGAGGAGGGATAGCCTGGTCTATCTATAAATGATAAAGATTGTACCTCTGGGCCACACAATAGAAATACAAAAGAGATATCATAAACAAGGAGAAATGAAGATCTACCTATAAAGATACCCAACAATAATGACACTGCTCGATAGGAAAAGGAATGGTTTATAGTTAAAAGTTTTATTTAGTTAAAAGTTTATTGTTCAGGGGGAATCAGGAGGGAGGTGGGGGGAAAGGGGGATATAAGTAAATTACAGAAAGGGAAAAAAGTTGTCAGCATAACATGCTTCTTATTATGACAGAGAGCTTCCATGTCTTGGGATTTATACAAACTGTAATGTCATGATGTAACTATTGTACAACTCTAATAAAAAAGTATTTCAACTAAATAACAGGTAAACTTGAGAGTGCTGCATCCTTCTCACATAGAAGTTAAAAGCACTTACCTGTGGATTCGCTGTAGGGCAGGTACAGCAAACAGGTGTGACAGAATCCTCACTGACATAGACCTGTAGATAAAGAAAAAACACAGTAACCAACCCTGGTTTTCTATATAGGGGTAGCAAAAATGTTGGAAGGTCTGCTAAAAGCCACCATTACTCTTACTAAAGAGAATTACATGGACACAGCATTACCCCAATCCTTGCTTGCAGAGAAAAGTACCCATTAAAGGATTAACAACTTAATTTTTTCAGACACCTTCTTCGCACATCACCTACGTTACACAGGCAAAGAATGACTGGGGATTATGGTTAATAGGAGGATACTTAAAGCTTTGCTGGGGTGTTCTTTGCCTCCACCTGGTGGCCAGGAGTTGAATTCCCACTAGTAACTGAATGGATTTGTGGACTCTCCATGCCATTGGAAAGAAAGTATATTATTATAACCGTGTTGGTTATACAAAACTGGGAAATGGGTAATAAAGAGATTATCTAGCTTTTTAAACAAACATTCTGGTGTAGACTGTCCCTTTAAAATACTTCATACTGGGTAAAAAAAAAAGTGTGCACACATATTTCATTTACAAGACTGACACATCTGTGGGTGTTTACAAACAAACAATAAAATAAAAAGAGACTGTACAGGAGACACTCCAGAGTATTTAGTTACATTATATTGTTTCCGTGAAAAGTCAACATGAATTTCTGAAATTATGAGTTTGCAGCATAAGGTAATTACATAGATTTTAAGAGAAAGAACAACTTTTATTTTCATTTTAGAAAGATGAAAAGTAAAGAAGAAATGCATACATTAGCTTTATTTCTGATGATATAAATGAGGCAAAGATAAATATTAGAGCATGACCAATTATTCTGCAAGGATGCTGATCCAATCGATCTGTTTGTGCCTCTTTAATGTATAATCTAATGTTAAAACCATAATAGTAGTGCACTCAAAACACCATTAAAACACGTAAGAGATCATATTTAGGTGTTTGTAGCATGTGTTGTCCATATGTTGTTACTGTTCCTGTGTGAGACAGACATATTTTGCCATGTTGTGGTGCACCAGTATAAGCTGTGAAACAAATTACAACACTCTAAAGTAAAGGCTTAATTTCGGGAAGTTTTAGAGAGTATATTTTGTGTGCATTACAAACCAAGTCCATTAGAGGGACCAGTGAGATTTGTGTATATGTTTACAGAACTGTATTGAAAACTATACTTTTTAGAGCATTAACAACATGTTTTACTATTGGTCTGGTAAGATTGAACATATCCTTCAGGTTTTACAGTGTACACCTATAACTGAAGCTAGTGATTACAACAAGAGTCATGGGCTGACAGAAACGGAATAAAATAAAATAAAAAAATGGAATTTATTTCACGTACACTATGGTAACTACGGCTCAGCTTCATCATTAGTCAAAACACAAAAACCCCACACATTTCAAATTCTAGAATAAAAACAGATTACAATCTTTAGAAAGTTTACAAGATAAGGTCCTCTGCTTTAATAATTGGAAACTTCATTGCACCTTAAAATTTATTACCCTCCAGTTTCACAAAAAATAAAATAGTGATTTAATGAAGGATATAATTAACGTTGAATGTAAAATTTTATGAAAATGAACAAAAAGAAAAAAAAAAAAAAAAAAAAAAAGAATGAAATGACATTAAGCAAAGTGACTGTTCATTTGAAATTACAGATTATCATGCACTATAGGTTTTACAATTATACATATTTTACAGGTTATAGAAATATAAGTTAAAACAATTTATTCCAATACCCAAATTTTGTCACAGAGAGAAGAAGATTACCGAAGTGCTGCAATATGCACAAATATTTCCACACCATCAAAGCATATAACTCAAAAGGTATTATCAAAGTCCAGCAAGACGTCAAACAACATAACATTTTGATTCTTCTTGTCCTTAAATTAATTTATTGCGTTCAAAAAAGGCAAACAGAACCACTATACTTGGTCTTGCCCACCATTTATGAGGCAGAACTTGAGTGTAAGACTTAATTGTTATAAATGTTAAACCATCGGTTTAATGTATGTGGATTTAAACCATTACAAAATATCCTTGGAAAGTAAAAACTACTGAGCTGACTGCTGGACTGGCGTTCTGTGTATCTTTTTTTTGTAGTGTGGATTTGTGTTGTTAAAGTCCCTACCACAAACCATTTAAAAGTTTAGAACATGACATTTACATTCACTTTAATAATTCTAGTAGCAATCAGAACTTGTTATTTACAAGAAGTGACATTCAGTGCAGAATGTGCATACGACTATGGATGATGAGGATTATTTACCGATCACTCATGTCTTCAGAACTGACAATGAGTCTGATTGGGAAACAAGCCTCACCAACAATCTGCCTAACAAACTGCAATCTTGTGAACATTCTGCAAACATATCAGCAGACGGTGATAGGGGCTTCCAGGAGATGCCACCAGCTCAAATACAGACTGGAAGGCTCTTCGGTCCAGTTCTTCATCTATCTGATGTCTGTAAAAGTCTAAGGCCACCAGACAAAATAGGTTGACGTCTACTGGCTCTGATTTTCCCATTCGGCTAATTACATGTGGAAGACTGTGTTGCGGGTTAAGATATAACAACAATGGCGAAGAAAACATGCAACGCTTTTGATGCTGTTATCTACAATGTACAACGGCAAATTGGAAACATTATGTGCAATTGCCAGAAATAACTCTAGAGTAAAAACAAAGTACTTAGCAAGACAATTTAGGATACAAAATATGAGAACGCAGACAGCTGCAATGAAGGATGAGGTGCGAAAATAATGTATATGAAAAAGCAGCATTATATTTATAATGTAAATAAATCTTTGAAATAGTGAAACATTTTACTCACTTGAGATTATTACAAATGATTTACTAATAGCGCTTTTATCTATTTCGTGTTCTCAAATGCTGCTTTAGTCTGTGTAAACTACCCCCTATACTGGAGAATGCTATTACTGCAATACAAAAGCTATGTGCACAAGAGGTAGCTGCAGAAACACTTAAAGGGACACTGAACCCACATTTTTTCTTTTGTGATTCAGATAGAGCATGCGATTTTAAGCAACTTTCTAGTTTACTCCTATTATCAAATTTTCTTCATTCTCTTGGCATCTTTATTTGAAAAGCAAGAATGTAAGTTTAGATGTCGGCCCATTTTTGGTAAACAACCTGGTTTGTTCTTGCTGATTGGTGGATAAATTCATCCACCAATAAACAAGTGCTGTCCAGTGTAATGAACCAAAAATTGGCTGGCTCCTTAGCTTAGATGCCTTCTTTTTCAAATAAAGATAGCAAGAGAACGAAGAAAAATTGATAACAGGAGAAAATTAGAAAGTTTCTTAACATTGCATGCTCTACTTGAATCACGAAAAAAAAAATTGGGTTCAGTGTCCCTTTAAACTTAGCCAAAAAAACCACAACAGAATAATGTCTCTTTAAAGGCACACTGAACCCAATTTTTTTTCTTTCGTGATTCAGATACAGCATGCAATTTTAAGCAACTTTCTAATTTACTCCTTTTATCAATTTTTATTAATTCTCTTGCTATATTTATTTGAAAAGCAAGAATATAAGTTTAAAAGCCGGCCCATTTTTGGTTCACAACCTGAGTTGTCCGTGCTGATTGGACAGAACCAATAAACAAGTGCTATCCAGTGTTCTGAACCAACAATTATCTGGCTCCTTAGCTTAGATGCCTTCTTCTTCAAATAAAGATAGCAAGAGAACGAAGAAAAATTGATAATAGGAGTAAATTAGAAAGTTGCTTAAAATTGCATGTTCTATCTGAATCATGAAAGAAAAAAAATTGGTTTAGTGTCCCTTTAAGAGAGCATTTAATTTTGGACTGGACTGACAAAAATAGACAATTTCATATTTTTACTATTATCAATAGTATGTATCAACTGTACAATTGTTAAAACTACTGTAAAAGGCAAATTATCACAAATATACATTGCTATATTGTGTTTCATTAATGTCTTAAACATCTACTCCCTAGTGCCAGGGGAATATCTATGTACTGTATAAAACCGCAGGGCTAATACTGTAGTTATGATCAGATATTGGTGTCCTGAACAAAAATAAATGAAAATATGTAGCGCTTGTTTATTATTTAAAGATAATAAATGGGAGTAACATTGTGCACCAAAAATATATTGTGAATCTTCCAGAGGTAAGAACAAAATTTATTTCATGATGGCGAGAGTCCACAAATCATCATGTGTGAAAATTCTGCTCCTGACCAGTAGGAGGGGTCCAAAAGAAACCCCAACACACCAGAGTTTTAAATCCTTCCCACTTGATTCATGGAATCTCACTATCTGATGAAAGAAAACGGTGCTCTGACAAAATGCAGAAGGACATTTGGCAGACGGACATTTGGCCGACAGGCAGAAAGGTAAAGAATGTTCCGATGACGGCCGAGGGCAGATGCGATCCAGAGTGCTCTGTTCTAATCAGAGCCTCGGGCGCCGCAACTGCCTCTGGGAACCTTACCATGGGTCCCTGGCGCACGTCTTGTAATTCTCTGTCTGGGAAATTATCTATCTATCTATCAAATCCATCTATTTATCTATCAAATCTATCTGTCTATCGTATCTATCAAATGTATCTATTGAATCTATTGATCTATCTATCTAATCTATGTATCTATCTATCAAATCTATCTATCTCGTGGCCGGACTGTTATCTGACGGCCAAATGTCCGTCGGCCAAATGTCCGTCTGCCAAATGTCCGTCGGCTAAAAGTCCGGCCACGAAGAAAACAACTTAAGCGGAGCCTATATAGAATTTTGATACAACCAGCCAGTTAAAGGGATATAAAAGTGCATTATGTATGTTTCATTGCAATTAATAGTCTTGGGCTGTCTTTTCACCTTACCACAAAGTTAATTTACTAATGATGTAGGTTAGAAAACCATGGTCTTTATTTTGCAAAAAAAAAAAACACCTATTGCACTTGTTGGTGAATATTAGACTTTTTAATAAAAAGAAAAATGAAAAATAGTACTAAAGCTACGTTATATGTGTATCACAAAAGAAGGAATCTAGAGCGCAAAATCAGAGAGCCAGAAATAGCGTAAATCCAAGATAACAACGTTTAAAGGGACATAATACTCATATGCTAAATTACTTGAAACTGATGCAGTACAACTGTAAAAAGCTGACAGGAAAATATCACCTGAGAATCTCTATGTAAAAAAAGGAAGATATTTTACCTCACAATCTCCTCAGCTCAGCAGAGTAAGTTCTGTGTAAAAAGTTATACTCAGCTGCTCCCAGCTGCAGGTAAAAAAAAATAAAAAAAATGAAGAAATGATCAGCAGCCAATCAGCATCAGCAGTGCTGAGGTCATGAACTCTTTTACTGTGATCTCATGAGATTTGACTTAACTCTCATGATATTTCATTGTAAACTTCCTTACACTGAATAGGGAAATAAGATGAGAGTGCACAAGGCTCAACCCTTCAGCTGTCCTGGGACAGACATACTGATATGCTGCTTAGAAGTCCTTTACAATGGGATGTGGCTACTGAGAAACTTTTGAGGTAAAATATCTTTCTTTTTTACATAGAGATGTTCAGGTGATATTTTCTAGTCAGCTTTTTAAAGCTATGCTGCATCACTTTCAAGTGTTTAAACATTTGGGTAACATGGCCCTTTAATATATAAAACTTTATATGTTTATGATTTTTATCAATGAAAAAGGATACATTGCGGAGATCCACTTGCTTGTGGAAGCACTGACAAAAAAGCAGGAAAGGCTCCACATTGCCATAGCAACCGGTGTTCGTTGAGTGAAGTTTGAAAGAGACAGCATCACCCAGTCACGTACCATAGAGGACTGTCCAGTTGCATGCAACGTCTGAAAGACCTGCCAAAAACAAGGTAAGCATAACTGCATAAAACTAGAGCAGGTGAGGTGTAAATTCTAAATTTATGGTTAACCTCTTGGCTGCCAATGTGCGCTGCCTAATGTGTTGGAGCCATTTCTGTAACCATGTGTGATAAATGTATTTAGAAAAACAAAATTTATGCTTACCTGATCAAATTTCTTTCTTTCCGGACATGGAGAGTCCACAACGTCATTCCAATTACTAGTGGGATATTCAACTCCTGGCCAGCAGGAGGCAGCAAAGAGCACCCCAGCAAAGCTGTTAAGTGTAACTGCCTTACCCATAACCCGCAGTCATTCAGCCGAAGGAAATGGAAAAGGAAGAAACACAAGGGCGAAAAAGGTGCCTGAGGTTTATAGAAAAAAACCTGCCAATTCATAAAAAGAAAAGATGGCGGGGTCGTGGACTCTCAATGTTCGGAAAGAAAGAAATTTATTAGGTAAGCATAAGTTTTGTTTTCTTTCCTATGACATGGAGAGTCCACAACGTCATTCCAATTACTAGTGGGAACCCATACCCAAGCTAGAGGACATGGAATGAACAGGGAGTGAGAAAAAGGCAGGAGGACCTAAACAGAAGGCACCACCGCTTGTAGAACCTTTCTCCCAAAAGAAGCCTCAGCCGAGGCAAAGGTATCAAATTTGTAGAATTTGGAAAAAGTATGCATAGAGAATCAAGTTGCCTCCTTGCAAATCTGTTCCACAGAAGCCCAGGTAGAGGAGACAACCCTAGTGGAATGAGCTGCAACTCTTAGGGGGACTCACACTGAAAGCTCAGATACTCAGTGAGCGGAAGAAATGGCAACAAGAAACAAAACATTCCAGGATAACAGTTTTAACTTTGAGAACTAAATTAAGGCTCCACAGGGGAGCAACAGGTTTAAAAACAGGTCTGATTCTAACCAGAGCCTGTACAAAGGCTTAAACATCTGGTACATCTCCCAGACGTTTGTGGAAAAGGATAGATAACACAGAAATCTGACCCTTTAGAGTACTGACCGATAAACCCTTATCCAGGCCATCTTGAAGAAAAGACAAAATCCGGGGAATCCTCAACTGGTTCCAGGAGAATACCTTAGATTCACACCAATAGAGATATTTACGCTATATCTTATGGTAAATCTTATGAGTAACTAGTTTCGAGCCAGTTTCGATGACTGCTTCAGAAAAAACACGTTTGGACAGAACTAGGTGTTCAATCTCCAAGCAGTTAGCTTCAGAGAACCTAGGTTTGTATGGAGGAAAGGACCCTGACGTAGAAGGTCTTTCCTCAGAGGTAACCTCCAAGGAGGTAGAGATGGCATCCGAACCAGATCCTGTGAGGCCATGCAGGAGCTATTAGAATCACTGATGCTCTCGCCTGTTTGATACGAGCAATGACTCGTGGAAGGAGAGCAAACGGAGTAAACAGATAAGCCAGAGAAAACCTCTAAGGAACCGCTAGAGCATCTATCAGAACGGCCTGAGGAGCTCTTGATCTTGAACCATACTTTGGAAACTCTGCATTTTGTCGGGACGCCATCAAAGTCAACTCTGGAACCCCCCACTTGAAGGGTATCTGAGAGAACACTTCCGTATGGAGAGCCCACTCCCCGGGATGAAAGGTCTGTCTGCTCAGAAAATCCACTTCCCAGTTGTCTACTCCTGGGATGTAGATTGCAGATAGGAGACAATCGTGTGCTTCCACCCACTGAAGAATCCAAGTCTCTCCTAGGTGGTTGATGTAAGCCACTGAAGTGATGTTGTCTGATTGGTATCTTATAAACCGGACCAACAACAGTTGAAGCCACGCTGATACAGCATTGAAGATAGCTCTCAACTCGAAGATGTTTATGGGGAGAGAAGACTCTTCCCACGACCACAGGCCCTGAGCCTTTAGAGGGCCCGAAAAAGCTCCCCAGCCTGACGTCACAATTTCCCAAGAAGGTCTCAGAAAGCAAGTGCCCCAAAACAGATGTTCCTGTGACAGCCACCATGAGAGAGAGTCTCTTGTTAGAGGGTCCAGATTTAACCTCTGAGATAAATCCAAATGATCTCCGTTTCATTGACAGAGCACACAAAGCTGCAGCAGTCGAAGATGGAACCGTGCAAAAGGAATGATGTCCATGGATGCCACCATCAGACCAATCACCTCCAAGCATTGGGCCACAGACGGACGGAAGGCAAACTGGAGAGAAAGGCAGAAAGCAAGAATCTTGTCTTTTCTGACCTCCGTCAGAAAAATCTTCATGGACAGGGAATCTATTATAGTTCCCAGAAAACAAATCTTGGTAGATAGAACAAGAGAACTTTTTTCCAAATTCACCTTCCACCCATGGGAATGAAGAAAAGACAACAGCATCTCTGTATGAGATTTGGCTAGTTGAAAAGATGATGCCTGAACCAAGATGTCGTCTAGATAAGGCGCCACAGCAATTCCCTGGGATCTGATCACAGCCAATAGCGCCCCCAGAATCTTTGTGAATATTCTGGGAGCCGTGGCTAGACCAAATGGAAGAGCAACAAATTGGAAGTGCTTGTCCAGAACTGCAAACCTCAGATACTGATAGTGTTCCCTGGGAATGGGAACATGAAGGTATGTGTCCTTTAGGTCTATGGTCATCATAAACTGACCTTCCTGTACCAAAGGAAGAAGGGAACGAATAGTTTCCATCTTGAAGAATGGAACCCTGAGGAATTTGTTGAGACACTTGAGGTTTAGAATGAGCCAAAAAGTTCCCTCCTTTTTGGGAACCACAAATAGATTTGAATAGAATCTTAGACCCTGTTCTAATAGAGGGTCAGGAACAATAACTCCCAGAGAAAATAGGTCTTTTACACAGTTTAAGAATGCATACTTCTTTATTTGGTTTGACGACAGTCTTGACAGGAGAAATCTGCCCCTTGGAGGGCAAGACTTGAATCCCATCCTGTAACCCTGGGATATTATGTCCACCATCTAAAGGTCTGGGACATCTCATATCCAGGCTTGACGAAAAAGAGAAAGCACCTGCCCCCTCCCCCCCCCAGATCCACACTGGAATCAGGGGTGGAACCTTTATGCTGATTTAGAGTCAGCAGAAGGCTTCTTGTTTTGTTTTCCCTTGTTCCAGGGCTGGTTGGATTTCCAAGAAGATCTGAGTTGATCTGGTTTGGAAGAGGACTTTGGTCCCTTAAAGTTACGAAAGGAATGAAAAATGTTCTTGTCCTGAGGTAGGAAAGATCCCTTTCCACTTGTAATCTCTGAAATGATCTCTGCTAGACCAGGTCCAAACAAAGTCTTTCCCTTGTAGGGTAAAGCCAAAAGCTTGGCCTTAGAAGAAACATTGGCAGACCAAGATTTTAACCACAGAGCCCTGCGGGCTAGTATCGTGAAGCTAGACATCTTAGCTCCCAGATGAATTATCTGCATATTGACATCACAGATAAAATTATTGGCCAATTTGAGAGCTTTGATGCCATCCTGGATCTCCTCTACTGTAGTTTCCTGTGTAATGAGATCAGACAATGCGTCACACCAATAAGATGCAACTTCCGCAACCGTAGCAATACTTGCTGTTGGTTGCCACTGTAGTCCTTGATGAACATACATCATTTTTAAGTAAGCCTCTAGCTTCTTGTCCATTGGGTCCTTAAAAGAGCAACTATCCTCTATAGAAATGGTAGTTCTCTTAGCAAGAGTTGAAATAGCTCCTTCTACCTTAGGTACAGTGCGCCATGAGTCACGAATAGAGTCAGCAACAGGAAACATCTTTTTAAAAATAGGGGAAGTGGAAAAAGGAAATCTCAGACATCTTCCTTGGACCAGGAAAAATTTCCTAAAACTTCCTCAGAAGATGGAGAATCATAAACTCTATCCAGTTTAGAAGAATTGGTAGGGTTGGCAGCAACCAAAGGTTCAGAGTCATCTAAAGTAGCTAGGACCTCCTTCAATAGTAACCGGAGGTGTTCCAGCATAAATCTAAAATTTACTTCTTCAGATTCTAAAGATTTTTCTTCTAAAGTGTTAGAGTCTGAGATCTCACCTTCAGAAGCTGCTGAAGTATTCTCCTCATCAGACAACTGATCAAGAGTGGCTAATGCAGTTCTACAGTCAGAAGCCTTAGTATCAGGCAAACATTTAGATTTTCTCTTGTGTTTACCCAAGGAAGGGAAAGCTGATAAAGCCACTGTTACTGCAGAGGAAACCTGAGTGGCAAATTCCCCAGGTAAATAAACACCCCCAGGTGGTTGAGAGAACACAGAAGGCACAGTATGAGAAACAACTAAGGCTTGGGACGTTTGAGGAGAAAGCTGAGGCATGTCGCACACAGCATAATCCTGAGAGACAGCTCAGATAGGAGTAATTTATCTTTAAATTTTAAAGTTTTAGTTAAACAAGAGGAACAGAATTGCATTGGAACAACAATCTGGGCCTCTAAGCATAATAAACATTTATCCATAGAAATTGACTGATTCTGTTCAGAGTTCATGCTAAGGAGTCCCACTATTAGAAATAAAATCAGCAAGTAAGGGAAATAAAACTTTTATTTCTCAAATTAAATAAAAAGCAAGGTAGAGAATTAAACAGAGCTCCTAGAAGATATTTCCTTTTAGACGATCCTAAAAGAAGATTACTTGGCTATATTGTGAAACTCCTAGAAGAGATTTCATATCTTAGCTCCTAGCACTGTAACTCTGACAGAAGAAGATCGCTATCGATCTCCACAGCTCTGCTCCGGAAAACCAGAAGTATGGGTCACGTGAGTGGGCCCAATAAAAACTGTGCAATACTATAGAAAAAAGAGCACAAAATGGTACAACTTAAAAACAACGGCCACCGCGTTTCATGTCTAACAGTTGTAGAAGTATTGAGTAATGATCCAGAGCCTGACAGGCTGAGAAATTAAAACTCCAATCATATAATAAAAATAAATTAGGTTATTAATAAGCCCTAATTATAGTCTCTTTCCTTTAGCCTGTCATACTAATATGTGCCATACTGTGAAAACAAAGAATTGTGTCCCCAATATGAATCCTTCACTATAAGGATTGTCCCAGAATGGATCTGTAAAAAGAGGCTTAACCTCTTAAGAGCTGCAGCCCTCCTGTACCTAGAAAGGCAAAGGCACTTACCTTAGATCCTATTGCATTCAAGATGCTGATCCTCAAAGTGCGGCAGGCACTACGCTCCCTGCCATGGACCTGTAGGAAAAATAAAGAACAGAGTAACCAACTCTGTCTTTCCACAAAGGGGTAGAAAATGTTAAAAGTGAAGCAAAGACTTCCTCAACACCTTTTAACTGCTAAAAGCCACTACTCTTACTCAAGAGATTGACATGGACACAGCTAAACCACAATCCTTGCTTGCATGGAAAAGTACCCATAAAAGAATCAAATCTTCAGATACCAACTTCGCACAACCTCCATTGACAGAGGCAAAGAGAACGAATGGGGGTTATAGGTAAGGCAGTTACACTTAACTGGGGTGCTCTTTGCCTCTTCCTGCTGGCCAGGAGTTGAATACCCCACTAGTAATTGGAATGACGTAGTGGACTTTCCATGTCATAGGAAAGAAACAAACATAACCTTGTAGCATAATGAAAACTACACAAGGTTATACACAATCTATAATGCTACTCCAAAGAGGACAAAACATACGCACGCACACACATACATGCAAATAAAGTTGTTTAGTTTATAAGGTATAGCTTATACTATAGTACAGTATTGTTAGGGGTTTATTAGGGGTCTTAATAATGGGAAAAAAGTGAATAAACTTACAATAACGTTTGGTTGAATTAGACAACATATTTAATAAAATCTAAAGAATTATCTAAATTTACTAATTCATTTTATATAATGTGTTGTACACAGTTTTTAAACATAATCTTTTATAATTGTTGAATGTTTCTATGCTACACAGTATATAAACCTGTACTTGTAAGAGTAAAACATGCTTGACCACATCAAAGTTTATTACCTTGTAAACTACAGTTGCCATGAATTGTGGGTAGGGCTGCTGGTTGGATAAGAACTCTCCAATTACTTTATTCATTACATCTTGTGGAGGGAAGAAATCGTCCAAAAACTGAGGAAGGATCTTTGCCACAACTCTAGCTTCAAACGGAAAACCTTTTCTGATCCTTTATGAATATTAAAAAAGAAAAAAAAAAAAATCACTTTTTTAGGCAGTTACGAAGATAATACATTATACACCATTTCCCACTAGATACCGTAGCATAATTTACTGAGGATTAAGACAAAATAATAATTTAGATGCCTTTTATAAACCTGTCAAATACTGTTACTCCTGCAGATCAGAAAGGGAGTGCTGAAGAAAATAGTTTCCTCACCAATTTCTTTAATACGTTACTTTAGAGAAGTTGTTTGTGGTTTAGAAGTAGTTTGGCATTATACACGCTTCATAATTAATCTAGAATGGCAAAGTAGTTATAATCTGTAAACTGTACATTAAAAGGGCATTAATAATCCAATCAGATAGTTACACAGGTGAGTTGTACGACTAGCGTACCAGCAGTTTTCTACGGATCACAAGTGCTACTTCTACTGTGTATTTAACCCCTCTGCGGGGGTTAAATACATTGAGGTGCAGGGTTGCTAGTCTTAAAATAACATGCTCTAACAAATTAGTGCAGGCAATTTTTTGACTATTATGGCCCTTTAAGACATAGTAAGTAACTACCCAAAGCTTATGGCTATAATACCAAAAGAATAAGAGAAAAAACTAATTTTATTAGCAATGATACTTATGCTAATCCAACAATATATACATATATGGATTTTTCAGATGCCATCTACGTTATCTGTGAGGAGATACATAATAAACATTTTCCCCTCTAAAGCAAATTAACAAGTAGTACCTATCTAGCTTTTCCATAACACCTTAAATCCCTGGTAATGTAATAAAATGTGTTATGAATGGCTTCAGCATGTACAATAACTACAAAAATACAGTTTAAAATTACAGGGCATACTGATGCTATTATAGGAAGAAACATTGATTGAAACAGTTTAATACCTATCAAACAGTACAGATACCCGCTCCATAGCTACAATAACCGATTCATTGTCTGGAGCTGCTGCGGAAGGCTCAACGGAACGACCAGGACTCATCTTCTCTTTGCCTAGATGCAAACAAATGACTTGTAATGCAGCTGTCACTAAAGGAAGAGTATGAAATGATTCAAAAGTGAAAACAAACATCTGCATATAGGACTTATGTATATGTTATATGTCAAAATAACAATGTGTCTGACTAATTACAATGAGCGCTCACAGACTCTGCATACAGGACTTATGTATATGTTATATGTCACAAAAACCATGTGCCTGACTAATTACAATGAGCTCTCACTAAATCTGCATACAGGACTTATGTATATGTTATATGTCACAATAACAATGTGTCTGACTAATTACAATGAGCTCTCACTAAATCTGCATACAGGACTTATGTATATGTTATGTGTCACAATAATCATGTGCCTGACTAATTACAATGAACGCTCACAGACTCTGTTTACAGGACTTATGTATAAGTTATATGTCAAAATAACAATGTGTCTGACTAATTACAATGAGCTCTCACTAAATCTACATACAGGACTTATGTATATGTTATATGTCACAATAACAATGTGTCTGACTAATTACAATCGGCTAGATTTAGAGTTTTGTCGGTAACGACCCGCGTAGCTAACGCTGGTTTTTTTTCCCCCGCACCTTTTAAATACTGCTGGTATTTAGAGTTCACAGAATGGCTGTGTTAGGCTCCAAAAAAGGAGCGTAGAGCATAATTTACCGCCACTGCAACTCTCAATACCAGCAGTGCTTACGGACGCGTGCACGATTCCCCCATAGGAAACAATGGGGCAGTTTGAGCTGAAAAACCCCCACACCTGCAAAAAAGCAGCGTTCAGCTCTTAACGCAGCCCCATTGTTTCTTATGGGGAAACACTTCCTAAGTCTGCACCTAACACTCTAACATGAACCCCGAGCCTAAACACCCCTAACCTTACACTTATTAACCCCTAATCTGCCGCCCCCGCTGTCGCTGACACCGGCATATTTTTTAACCCCTAATCTGCCGCTCCGTACACCGCCGCAACCTACATTATACCTATGTACCCCTAATCTGCTGCCCCTAACACCGCCGAACCCTATATTATATTTATTAACCCCTAATCTGCCCCCCACAACGTCGCCGCCAGCTACCTACAATAATTAACCCCTAATCTGCCGACCAGACCTCACCGCTACTATAATAAATGTATTAACCCCTAATCCGCCTCCCTCCCGCCTCAAAAACCCTATAATAAATAGTATTAACCCCTAATCTGCCCTCCCTAACATCGCCGACACCGAACTTCAATTATTAACCCCTAATCTGCCGACCGGACCTCGCCGCCACTCTAATAAATGTATTAATCCCTAAAGCTAACTCTAACCCTAACACTCCCCTAAGTTAAATATAAATTAACTCTTATTAAATAAATTATTCATATTTAAAGCTAAATACTTACCTGTAAAATAAGTCCTAATATAGCTACAATATAAATAATAATTATATTGTAGCTATTTTAGGATTAATATTTATTTTACAGGCAACTTTGTATTTATTTTAACCAGGTACAATAGCTATTAAATAGTTCATAACTATTTAATAGCTACCTAGTTAAAATAATTACAAAATTACCTGTAAAATAAATCCTAACCTAAGTTACAATTAAACCTAACACTACACTATCAATAAATTAATTACATACAAATCCCTACAAATAAATACAATTAAATAAACTAAGTAAAGTACAAAAAATAAAAAAAGAACTAAGTTACAAAAAATAAAAAAATAATTTACAAACATTATAAAAATATTACAATTTTAAGCTAATTACACCTACTTTAAGCCCCCTAATAAAATAACAAAGCCCCCCAAAATAAAAAATGCCCTACCCTATTCTAAAATAAAAATGGAAAAGCTCTTTTACCTTACCAGCCCTTAAAAGGGCCTTTTGCGGGGCATGCCCCAAAGAATTCTGCTCTTTTGCCTGTAAAAAAAACCATACAATACCCCCCCCAACATTACAACCCACCACCCACATACCCCTAATCTAACCCAAACCCCCCTTAAATAAACCTAACACTAAGCCCCTGAAGATCTCCCTACCTTGTCTTCACCACGCCGAGTATCACCGATCCGTCCAGGCTCCGAAGTCTTCATCCAAGCCAAGTGGGGGCTGAAGATGTCCATGATCCGGCTGAAGTCCTGGCCCAAGCGGGGGCTGAAGATGTCCATGATCCGGCTGAAGTCTTGGCCCAAACGGGGGCTGAAGAAGTCCATGATCCGGCTGAAGTCTTGGCCCAAGCGGGGGCTGAAGAGGTCCATGATCCGGCTGAAGTCTTCTATCAAGCGGCATCTTCAATCTTCTTTCTTCCGGATCCATCTTCATCCCGCCGACGCGGAACATCCATCCTGGCCGACGACTTCCCGACGAATGACGGTTCCTTTAAGGGACGTCATCCAAGATGGCGTCCCTCGAATTCCGATTGGCTGATAGGATTCTATCAGCCAATAGGAATTAAGGTAGGAAAATTCTGATTGGCTGATGGAATCAGCCAATCAGATTCAAGTTCAATCCGATTAACTGATTGGATCAGCCAATCGGATTGAACTTGAATCTGATTGGCTGATTCCATCAGCCAGTCAGAATTTTCCTACCTTAATTCCGATTGGCTGATAGAATCCTATCAGCCAATCGGAATTCGAGGGACGCCATCTTGGATGACATCATTTAAAGGAACCGTCATTCGGCGAGTAGGCGTCGGTAGAAGAGGATGGATCCGCGTCGGCTGGAAGAAGATGGCTCCGGAAGAAAGAAGATTGAATATGCCGCTTGATAGAAGACTTCAGCCCGATGATGGACCTCTTCAGCCGGATGATGGATGTCTTCAGCCCCCGCTTGGATCAAGACTTCAGCCTGATGATGGACTTCTTCAGCGGGATGATGGATGTCTTCAGCCCCCACTTGGGCTTGGATGAAGATTTCGGAGCCTCCTCTGGACCGATCGGTGATACCCGGCGTGGTGAAGATAAGGTAGGATGATCTTCAGGGGCTTAGTGTTAGGTTTATTTAAGGGGGGTTTGGGTTAGATTAGGGGTATGTGGGTGGTGGGTTGTAATGTTGGGGGGGGTATTGTATGTCTTTTTTTACAGGCAAAAGAGCTGTTTTCTTTATGGCATGCCCCGCAAAAGGCCCTTTTAAGGGCTGGTAAGGTAAAAGAGCTTTTCTATTTGTATTTTAGAATAAGGTAGGGCATTTTTTATTTTGGGGGGCTTTGTTATTTTATTAGGGGGCTTAGAGTAGGTGTAATTAGCTTAAAATTGTTGTAATATTTTTCTAATGTTTGTAAATTATTTTATTATTTTTTGTAACTTAGTTCTTTTTTTATTTTTTGTACTTTAGTTAGTTTATTTATTTGTAGGTATTTTATGTAATTAATTTATTGATAGTGTAGTGTTAGGTTTAATTGTAGATAATTGTAGGTATTTTATTTAATTAATTTATTGATAGTGTAGTGTTAGAATTAATTGTAACTTAGGTTAGGATTTATTTTAAAGGTAATTTTGTAATTATTTTAACTAGGTAGCTGTTAAATAGTTATTAACTATTTAATAGCTATTGTACCTGGTTAAAATAAATACAAAGTTGCCTGTAAAATAAATATTAATCCTAAAATAGCTACAATATAATTATAATTTATATTGTAGCTATATTAGGGTTTATTTTACAGGTAAGTATTTAGCTTTAATTAGGATTAATTTATTTAATAAGAGTTAATTTATTTTGTTAGATAAAAAATTATATTTAACTTAGGGGGGTGTTAGTGTTAGACTAGCTTTAAGGGTTAATAAATTTAATAGAGTAGCGGTGAGGTCCGGTCGGCAGATTAGGGGTTAATACTTGAAGTTAGGTGTCGGTGATGTTAGGGAGAGCAGATTAGGGGTTAATACTATTTATTATAGGGTTAGTGAGGCGGATTAGGGGTTAATAACTTTATTATAGTAGTGGTGAGGTCCGGTCGGCAGATTAGGGGTTAATAATTGTAGGTAAGGTAGCAGCGACGTCGGGGGCGGCAGATTAGGGGTTAATAAATATAATATAGGGGTCGGCGGTGTTAGGGGCAGCAGATTAGGGGTACATAAGTATAACGTAGGCGGCGGCGGTGTGCGGTCGGCAGATTAGGGGTTAAAAAAATTTAATAGAGTGGCGGCGATGTGGGGGGGGGCCTCGGTTTAGGGGTACACAGGTAGTTTATGGGTGTTAGTGTACTTTAGAGCACAGTAGTTAAGAGCTTTATGAACCGGCGTTAGCCCAGAAAGCTCTTAACTCCTGGCTTTACTCTGCGGCTGGAGTTTTGTCGTAGGATTTCTAACGCTCACTTCAGCCAAGACTCTAAATACCAGCATTAGAAAGATCCCATTGAAAAGATAGGATACGCAAATGGCGTAGGGGGATCTGCGGTATGGAAAAGTCGCGGCTGGAAAGTGAGCGTTAGACCCTTACCTACACGACTCTAAATACCAGCGGTAGCCCAAAACCAGCGTTAGGAGCCTCTAACGCTGGTTTTGACGGCTAACGCCAAACTCTAAATCTAGCCGAATGAGCGCTCACAGACTCTTCATATAGGACTTATGTATATGTTATATGTCACAATAACCATGTGCCTGACTAATTACAATGAACGCTCACAGATTCTGCATACAGGACTTATGTATATGTTATATGTCACAATAACCATGTGCCTGACTAATTACAATGAACGCTCACAGACTCTGCATACAGGACTTATGTATATGTTATATGTCACAATAACAATGTGTCTGACTAATTACAATGAACGCTCATAGACTCTGCATATAGGACTTATGTATATGTTATATGTCACAATAACCATATGCCTGACTTATTACAATGAGCGCTCACAGACTCTGCATATAGGACTTATGTATATGTTATATGTCACAATAACAATGTGTCTGACTAATTACAATGAGCGCTCACAGACTCTGCATATAGGACTTATGTATATGTTATATGTCACAATAACCATGTACCTGACTAATTAAAATGAGCTCTCACTAACTCTGCATATAGGACTTATGAATATGTTATATGTCACAATAACAATGTGTCTGACTAATTACAATGAGCGCTCACAGACTCTGCATACAGGACTTATGTATATGTTATATGTCACAATAACAATGTGTCTGACTAATTACAATGAGCGCTCACAGACTCTGCATACAGGACTTATGTATATGTTATATGTCACAATAACAATGTACCTAATTATAATGAGCGCTCACAGACTCTGCATACAGGACTTATGCATATGTTATATGTCACAATAACAATGTAGCTGACTAATTACAATGAGCGCTCACAGACTATACAGGACTTATGTATATGTTATATGTCACAATAACAATGTACCTGACTAATTACAATGAGCGCTCACAGACTATACAGGACTTATGTATATGTTATATGTCACAATAACAATGTGTCTGACTAATTACAATGAGCGCTCACAGACTCTGCATATAGGACTTATGTATATGTTATATGTCACAATAACAATGTGTCTGACTAATTACAATGAGCACTCACTGACTCTGCATACAGGACTTAAATCTGCATACAGGACTTATGTATATGTTATATGTCACAATAACAATGTACCTAATTACGAGTGCTCACTGACTCTGCATATAGGACTTATGTATATGTTATATGTCACAACAACGTGTCTGACTAATTACAATGAGCACTCACTGACTCTGCATACAGGACTTATGTATATGTTATATGTCACAATAACAATGTGTCTGACTAATTACAATGAGCTCTCACTAAATCTGCATACAGGACTTATGTGTAAGTTATATGTAACAATAACAATGTGTCTGACTAATTACAATGAATGCTCACAGACTCTGCATATAGGACTTATGTATATGTTATATGTCACAATAACAATGTGTCTGACTAATTACAATGAGCGCTTACAGACTCCACATACAGGACTTATGCATATGTTATATGTCACAATAACAATGTGTCTGACTAATTACAATGAGTGCTCACAGACTCTGCATATAGGACTTATGTATATGTTAAATGTCACAACAACAATGTGTCTGACTACAATGAGCACTCACAGACTCTGCATACAGGACTTATGTATATGTTATATGTCACAATAACAATGTGTCTGACTAATTACAATGAGTTCTCACTGATTCTACATACAGGACTTATGTATATGTTATATGTCACAATAACAATGTGTCTGACTAATTACAATGAGCACTCACTGACTCTGCATACAGGACGTATGTATATGTTATATGTCACAATAACAATGTGTCTAACTACAATGAGCACTCACAGACTCTGCATACAGGACTTATGTATATGTTATATGTCGCAATTACCAAGTGCCTGACTAATTACAATGAACGCTCACAGACTCTGCATATAGGACTTATGTATATGTTATATGTCACAATAACAATGTGTCTGACAAATTACAATGAGCTCTCACAGACTCTGCAATAGGACTTATGTATATGTTATATGTCACAATTACCAAGTGCCTGACTAATTACAATGAACGCTCACTGACTCTGCATACAGGACTTATGTATATGTTATATGTCACAATAACAATGTGTCTGACTAATTACAATGAACGCTCACAGACTCTGCATATAGGACTTATGTATATGTTATATGTCACAATAACAATGTGTCTGACTAATTACAATGAGCACTCACAGACTCTGCATACAGGACTTATGCATATGTTATATGTCACAATAACAATGTGTCTGACTAATTACAATGAGCACTCACTGACTCTGCATACAGGACTTATGCATATGTTATATGTCACAATAACAATGTGTCTGACTAATTACAATGAGCGCTCACAGACTCTGCATATAGGACTTATGTATATGTTATATGTCACAATAACAATGTGTCTGACTAATTACAATGAACGCTCACAGACTCTGCATATAGGACTTATGTATATGTTATATGTCACAATAACCATATGCCTGACTTATTACAATGAGCGCTCACAGACTCTGCATATAGGACTTATGTATATGTTATATGTCACAATAACAATGTGTCTGACTAATTACAATGAGCGCTCACAGACTCTGCATATAGGACTTATGTATATGTTATATGTCACAATAACCATGTACCTGACTAATTAAAATGAGCTCTCACTAACTCTGCATATAGGACTTATGAATATGTTATATGTCACAATAACAATGTGTCTGACTAATTACAATGAGCGCTCACAGACTCTGCATACAGGACTTATGTATATGTTATATGTCACAATAACAATGTGTCTGACTAATTACAATGAGCGCTCACAGACTCTGCATACAGGACTTATGTATATGTTATATGTCACAATAACAATGTACCTAATTATAATGAGCGCTCACAGACTCTGCATACAGGACTTATGCATATGTTATATGTCACAATAACAATGTAGCTGACTAATTACAATGAGCGCTCACAGACTATACAGGACTTATGTAAATGTTATATGTCACAATAACAATGTACCTGACTAATTACAATGAGCGCTCACAGACTATACAGGACTTATGTACATGTTATATGTCACAATAACAATGTGTCTGACTAATTACAATGAGCGCTCACAGACTCTGCATATAGGACTTATGTATATGTTATATGTCACAATAACAATGTGTCTGACTAATTACAATGAGCACTCACTGACTCTGCATACAGGACTTAAATCTGCATACAGGACTTATGTATATGTTATATGTCACAATAACAATGTACCTAATTACGAGTGCTCACTGACTCTGCATATAGGACTTATGTATATGTTATATGTCACAACAACGTGTCTGACTAATTACAATGAGCACTCACGGACTCTGCATACAGGACTTATGTATATGTTATATGTCACAATAACAATGTGTCTGACTAATTACAATGAGCTCTCACTAAATCTGCATACAGGACTTATGTGTAAGTTATATGTCACAATAACAATGTGTCTGACTAATTACAATGAATGCTCACAGACTCTGCATATAGGACTTATGTATATGTTATATGTCACAATAACAATGTGTCTGACTAATTACAATGAGCGCTTACAGACTCCACATACAGGACTTATGCATATGTTATATGTCACAATAACAATGTGTCTGACTAATTACAATGAGTGCTCACAGACTCTGCATATAGGACTTATGTATATGTTAAATGTCACAACAACAATGTGTCTGACTACAATGAGCACTCACAGACTCTGCATACAGGACTTATGTATATGTTATATGTCACAATAACAATGTGTCTGACTAATTACAATGAGTTCTCACTGATTCTACATACAGGACTTATGTATATGTTATATGTCACAATAACAATGTGTCTGACTAATTACAATGAGCACTCACTGACTCTGCATACAGGACGTATGTATATGTTATATGTCACAATAACAATGTGTCTAACTACAATGAGCACTCACTGACTCTGCATACAGGACTTATGTATATGTTATATGTCGCAATTACCAAGTGCCTGACTAATTACAATGAACGCTCACAGACTCTGCATATAGGACTTATGTATATGTTATATGTCACAATAACAATGTGTCTGACAAATTACAATGAGCTCTCACAGACTCTGCAATAGGACTTATGTATATGTTATATGTCACAATTACCAAGTGCCTGACTAATTACAATGAACGCTCACTGACTCTGCATACAGGACTTATGTATATGTTATATGTCACAATAACAATGTGTCTGACTAATTACAATGAGTTCTCACTGATTCTACATACAGGACTTATGTATATGTTATATGTCCATGAGCTAGTGACGTATGGGATAATGACTACCCAAGATGTGGATCTTTCCACACAAGAGTCACTAGAGAGGGAGGGATAAAATAAAGACAGCCAATTCCTGCTGAAAATAATCCACACCCAAAATAAAGTTTAACAAAAAACATAAGCAGAAGATTCAAACTGAAACCGCTGCCTGAAGAACTTTTCTACCAAAAACTGCTTCAGAAGAAGAAAATACATCAAAATGGTAGAATTTAGTAAAAGTATGCAAAGAGGACCAAGTTGCTGCTTTGCAGATCTGGTCAACCGAAGCTTCATTCCTAAACGCCCAGGAAGTAGATACTGACCTAGTAGAATGAGCTGTAATTCTCTGAGGCGGAATTTTACCCGACTCAACATAGGCAAGATGAATTAAAGATTTCAACCAAGATGCCAAAGAAATGGCAGAAGCTTTCTGGCCTTTCCTAGAACCGGAAAAGATAACAAAGAGACTAGAAGTCTTACAGAAAGATTTCGTAGCTTCAACATAATATTTCAAAGCTCTAACAACATCCAAAGAATGCAACGATTTCTCCTTAGAATTCTTAGGATTAGGACATAATGAAGGAACCACAATTTCTCTACTAATGTTGTTGGAATTCACAACTTTAGGTAAAAATTCAAAAGAAGTTCGCAACACCGCCTTATCCTGATGAAGAATCAGAAAAGGAGACTCACAAGAAAGAGCAGAAAATTCAGAAACTCTTCTGGCAGAAGAGATGGCCAAAAGGAACAAAACTTTCCAAGAAAGTAATTTAATATCCAATGAATGCATAGGTTCAAATGGAGGAGCTTGAAGAGCCCCCAGAACCAAATTCAAACTCCAAGGAGGAGAAATTGACTTAATGACAGGCTTTATACGAACCAAAGCTTGCACAAAATAATGAATATCAGGAAGAATAGCAATCTTTCTGTGAAAAAGAACAGAAAGAGCAGAGATTTGACCTTTCAAGGAACTTGCGGACAAACCCTTATCTAAACCATCCTGAAGAAATTGTAATATTCTCGGTATTCTAAAAGAATGCCAAGAAAAATGATGAGAAAGACACCAAGAAATATAAGTCTTCCAGACTCTATAATATATCTCTCTGGATACAGATTTACGAGCCTGTAACATAGTATTAATCACAGAGTCAGAGAAACCTCTTTGACCAAGAATCAAGCGTTCAATCTCCATACCTTTAAATTTAAGGATTTCAGATCCTGATGGAAAAAAGGACCTTGAGACAAAAGGTCTGGTCTTAACGGAAGAGTCCACGGTTGGCAAGAGGCCATCCGGACAAGATCCGCATACCAAAACCTGTGAGGCCATGCCGGAGCTACCAGCAGAACAAACGAGCATTCCTTCAGAATCTTGGAGATAACTCTTGGAAGAAGAACTAGAGGCGGAAGATATAGGCAGGATGATACTTCCAAGGAAGTGAAAAATGCATCCACTGCCTCCGCCTGAGGATCCCGGGATCTGGACAGATACCTGGGAAGTTTCTTGTTTAGATGAGAAGCCATCAGATCTATTTCTGGAAGTTCCCACATTTGAACAATCTGAAGAAATACCTCTGGGTGAAGAGACCATTCGCCCGGATGCAACGTTTGGCGACTGAGATAATCCGCTTTCCAATTGTCCATACCTGGGATATAAACCGCAGAGATTAGACAGGAGCTGGATTCCGCCCAAACCAAAATTCGAGATACTTCTTTCATAGCCAGAGGACTGTGAGTCCCTCCTTGATGATTGATGTATGCCACAGTTGTGACATTGTCTTATCTGAAAACAATGAACAACTCTCTCCTCAGAAGAGGCCAAGACTGAAGAGCTCTGAAAATTGCACGGAGTTCCAAAATATTGATCGGAAATCTCACCTCCTGAGATTCCCAAACCCCTTGTGCCGTCAGATACCCCCACACAGCTCCCCAACCTGTAAGACTTGTATCTGTTGAGATTATAGTCCAGGTCGGAAGAACAAAGAAGCCCCCTGAACTAAACGATGGTGATCTGTCCACCATGTCAGAGAGTGTCGTAAAATCGATTTAAAGATATTAATTGAGATATCTTTGAGTAATCCCTGCACCATTGGTTCAGCATACAGAGCTGAAGAGGTCGCATGTGAAAACGAGCAAAGGAGATCGCATCTGATGCGGCAGTCCTAAGACCCAACATTTCCATGCATAAGGCTACCAAAGGGAATGATTGTGACTGAAGGTTTTGACAAGCTGATATCAATGTTAAACTTCTCTTGTCTGACAAGGACAGAGTCATAGACACTGAATTTATCTAGAAACCTAAAAAGGTTACCCTTGTCTGAGGAATCAATGAACTGATTGGTAAATTGATCCTCCAACCATGAACTTGAAAAAACAACACAAGTCGATTCGTATGAGATTCTTCGAAAATGAGAAGACTGAGCAAGTACCAAGATATCGTCCAAATAAGGAAATACCAAAACCCTATTCTCTGATTACAGAAAGAAGGGCACCGAGAACCTTTGAAAAAAATTCTTGGAACTGAGGCTAGGCCAAACAGTAGAGCCACAAAACTGGTAATGCTTGTCTAAAAAGAGAATCTCAGACACTAAAAGTGATCTGGATGAATCGGAATATGCAGATACACATCCTGTAAATCTATTGTAGACATATAATGCCCTTGCTAAACAAAAGGCAGGATAGTCCTACAGTAACCATCTTGAATGTTGGTATCCTAACATAACGATTCAATAATGATAGATCCAGAACTGGTCTGAAGGAATTGACCTTCTTTGGTACAATGAAGAGATAAAATAAAACCCCAGCCCCTGTTCCAGAACTGGAACTGGCATAAATACTCCAGCCAACTCTAGATCTGAAACACATTTCAGAAATGCTGAGCCTTGCTGTGTCAACTGGGACACGGGAAAGAAAAGAATCTCTTAGCAGGAGGCCTTAACTTGAAGCCAATTCTGTACCTTTCTGAAACAATGTTTCTGAAACCAGAGATTAAGAACGGAATTGATCCAAATTTCTTTGAAGAAAACGTAATCTGCCCCATACCAGCTGAGCTGGAATAAGGGCCGCACCTTCATAGGTACTTAGGAGCTGGCTATAGGTTTCTATAAAGCTTGGATATATTCCAAACTGGAAATAGTTTCCAAACTGATACCGCTCCTGAGGATGAAGGATCAGGCTTTTGTTCCTTGTTGTGAGGAAAGGAACGAAATGATTATTTACCCTGGAAAGAAAGGGAAAGCAAAGTTGACTTAGAAGACATGTCAGTATTCCAAGTTTAATCCATAAAGCTTTTCTAGCTAAAATAGCTAGAGACATATACCTGACATCAACTCTAATGATATCAAAAGATGGTATCACCAATAAAATTATCAGCATGTTATAGAATAATAATAATGCTATAAAATTATGATCTGTTACTTGTTGCGCTAAAGCTTCTAACCAAAAAGTTGAAGCTGCAGCAACATCCGCTAAAAATATAGCAGGTCTAAGAAGATTACCTGAACATAAGTAAGCTTTTCTTAGAAAAGATTCAATTTTCCTATCTAAAGAATCCTTATATGAAGTACTATCTGCCATAGGAATAGTAGTACATTAGCAGGAGTAGAGACAGCCCCATAACCTTAGGGATTTTTGTCCCAAAAAACTCTAATCTGTCAGATGGCACAGGATATAATTTGCTTAAACGTCTAGAAGGAGTAAATAAATTACCCAAATTATTCCATTCCCTGGAAATTACTACAGAAATAGCATCAGGGAGATAAAACACTTCTGGAATAACTACAGGAGATTTAAAAACCTTATTTAAACGTTTACATTTAGTATCAAGAGGACCAGAATCCTCTATTTCTAATGCAAATAACACTTCTTTAAGAAAAGAACGAATAAATTCCATCTTGAACAAATACAAAGATTTATCAGCATCAACCTCTGAGACAGAAACCTCTGAACCAGAAGAACCATTATCAGTATCAGAATGATGATGTTCATTTAAAAATTCATCTGAAAAAAAGAGAAGTTTTAAAAGACTTTTATGTATACTAGAAGGAGAAATAACAGACATAGCCTTCTTAATGGATTTAAAAAATAAAATCTCTTATGTTATCAGGAACACTCTGAAAATTAGATGTTGACGGACAGCAACAGGTAATGTAACAGTACTAAAGGAAATTTTATCTGCATTAATAAGTTTGACATGACATGCAATACAAATAACAGCTGGAGAAAACAGATACCAAAAGTTTATAGCAGACTTAGCTTGGTAGCTCCAGCACTGTGCAGTGATTTTCCTGTAGTATCTTCTGACTCAGTTGCAACGTGGAACATCTTGCAATATGTAAAAGAAAAAAACAACATATAAAGCAAAATTGATCAAATTCCTTAAATGACAGTTTCAGGAATGGGAAAAAAATGCCAGTGAACAAGCTTCTAGCAACCAGAAGCAATAAATAATGAGACTTAAATAATGTGGAGACAAAAATGACGCCCATATTTTTTAGCGCCAAAAAAGACGCCCACATTATTTGGCGCCTAAATGCTTTTGGCGCCAAAAATGACGCCACATCCGGAACGCCGACATCTTTGACGCAAAATAACGTCAAAAAATGACGCAACTTCCGGCGACACGTATGACGCCGGAAACGGAAAAGAATTTTTGCGCCAAAAAAGTCCGCGCCAAGAATGACGCAATAAAATGAAGCATTTTCAGCCCCCGCGAGCCTAACAGCCCACAGGGAAAAAAGTCAAATTTTTGAGGTAAGAAAAAATATGATAATTCAATGCATAATCCCAAATATGAAACTGACTGTCTGGAAATAAGGAAGTCAAGGCAAATAAATGTTTGAATACATATATTTAGAACTTTATAAATAAAGTGCCCAACCATAGCTTAGAGTGTCACAGAAAATAAGACTTACTTACCCCAGGACACTCATCTACATGTTTGTAGAAAGCCAAACCAGTACTGAAACGAGAATCAGTAGAGGAAATGGTAAATATAAGAGTATATCGTCGATCTGAAAAGGGAGGTAAGAGATGAATCTCTACGACCGATAACAGAGAACCTTATGAAATAGACCCCGTAGAAGGAGATCACTGCATTCAATAGGCAATACTCTCTTCACATCCCTCTGACATTCACTGCACGCTGAGAGGAAAACCGGGCTCCAACTTGCTGCGGAGCGCATATCAACGTAGAATCTAGCACAAACTTACTTCACCACCTCCCTTGGAGGCAAAGTTTGTAAAAACTGATTTGTGGGTGTGGTGAGGGGTGTATTTATAGGCATTTTAAGGTTTGGGAAACTTTGCCCCTCCTGGTAGGAATGTATATCCCATACGTCACTAGCTCATGGACTCTTGTTAATTACATGAAAGAAAGGGCTTATGTTTATGTTATATGTCACAATAACAATGTGTCTGACTAATTACAATGAGCACTCACTGACTCTGCATACAGGACTTATGTATATGTTATATGTCACAATAACAATGTGTCTGACTAATTACAATGAGCGCTCACAGACTCTGCATACAGGACTTATGTATATGTTATATGTCACAATAACAATGTGTCTGACTAATTACAATGAGCGCTCACAGACTCTGCATACAGGACTTATGTATATGTTATATGTCACAATAACAATGTGCCTGACTAATTACAATGAACGCTCACAGACTCTGCATACAGGACTTAAATCTGCATACAGGACTTATGTATATGTTATATGTCACAATAACAATGTACCTAATTATAATGAGCGCTCACAGACTCTGCATACAGAACTTATGTATATGTTATATGTCACAATAACAATGTACCTGACTAATTACAATGAGCGCTCACAGACTCTGCATACAGGACTTAAATCTGCATACAGGACTTATGCATATGTTATATGTCACAATAACAATGTGTCTGACTAATTACAATGAGCACTCACTGACTCTGCATACAGGACTTAAATCTGCATACAGGACTTATGCATATGTTATATGTCACAATAACAATGTAGCTGACTAATTACAATGAGCGCTCACAGACTATACAGGACTTATGTATATGTTATATGTCACAATAACAATGTACCTGACTAATTACAATGAGCGCTCACAGACTATACAGGACTTATGTACATGTTATATGTCACAATAACAATGTGTCTGACTAATTACAATGAGCGCTCACAGACTCTGCATATAGGACTTATGTATATGTTATATGTCACAATAACAATGTGTCTGCCTAATTACAATGAGCACTCACTGACTCTGCATACAGGACTTAAATCTGCATACAGGACTTATGTATATGTTATATGTCACAATAACAATGTACCTAATTACGAGTGCTCACTGACTCTGCATATAGGACTTATGTATATGTTATATGTCACAACAACGTGTCTGACTAATTACAATGAGCACTCACTGACTCTGCATACAGGACTTATGTATATGTTATATGTCACAATAACAATGTGTCTGACTAATTACAATGAGCTCTCACTAAATCTGCATACAGGACTTATGTGTAAGTTATATGTCACAATAACAATGTGTCTGACTAATTACAATGAATGCTCACAGACTCTGCATATAGGACTTATGTATATGTTATATGTCACAATAACAATGTGTCTGACTAATTACAATGAGCGCTTACAGACTCCACATACAGGACTTATGCATATGTTATATGTCACAATAACAATGTGTCTGACTAATTACAATGAGTGCTCACAGACTCTGCATATAGGACTTATGTATATGTTAAATGTCACAACAACAATGTGTCTTACTACAATGAGCACTCACAGACTCTGCATACAGGACTTATGTATATGTTATATGTCACAATAACAATGTGTCTGACTAATTACAATGAGTTCTCACTGATTCTTCATACAGGACTTATGTATATGTTATATGTCACAATAACAATGTGTCTGACTAATTACAATGAGCACTCACTGACTCTGCATACAGGACTTATGTATATGTTATATGTCACAATAACAATGTGTCTAACTACAATGAGCACTCACTGACTCTGCATACAGGACTTATGTATATGTTATATGTCGCAATTACCAAGTGCCTGACTAATTACAATGAACGCTCACAGACTCTGCATATAGGACTTATGTATATGTTATATGTCACAATAACAATGTGTCTGACAAATTACAATGAGCTCTCACAGACTCTGCAATAGGACTTATGTATATGTTATATGTCACAATTACCAAGTGCCTGACTAATTACAATGAACGCTCACTGACTCTGCATACAGGACTTATGTATATGTTATATGTCACAATAACAATGTGTCTGACTAATTACAATGAACGCTCACAGACTCTGCATATAGGACTTATGTATATGTTATATGTCACAATAACAATGTGTCTGACTAATTACAATGAGCACTCACAGACTCTGCATACAGGACTTATGCATATGTTATATGTCACAATAACAATGTGTCTGACTAATTACAATGAGCACTCACTGACTCTGCATACAGGACGTATGTATATGTTATATGTCACAATAACAATGTGTCTAACTACAATGAGCACTCACTGACTCTGCATACAGGACTTATGTATATGTTATATGTCGCAATTACCAAGTGCCTGACTAATTACAATGAACGCTCACAGACTCTGCATATAGGACTTATGTATATGTTATATGTCACAATAACAATGTGTCTGACAAATTACAATGAGCTCTCACAGACTCTGCAATAGGACTTATGTATATGTTATATGTCACAATTACCAAGTGCCTGACTAATTACAATGAACGCTCACTGACTCTGCATACAGGACTTATGTATATGTTATATGTCACAATAACAATGTGTCTGACTAATTACAATGAGCACTCACAGACTCTGCATACAGGACTTATGCATATGTTATATGTCACAATAACAATGTGTCTGACTAATTACAATGAGCACTCACTGACTCTGCATACAGGACTTATGCATATGTTATATGTCACAATAACAATGTGTCTGACTAATTACAATGAGCGCTCACAGACTCTGCATATAGGACTTATGTATATGTTATATGTCACAATAACAATGTTACAATGAACGCTCACTGACTCTGCAAAAAGGGCTTATGTTTATGTTATATGTCACAATAACAATGTGTCTGACTAATTACAATGAGCACTCACTGACTCTGCATACAGGACTTATGTATATGTTATATGTCACAATAACAATGTGTCTGACTAATTACAATGAGCGCTCACAGACTCTGCATACAGGACTTATGTATATGTTATATGTCACAATAACAATGTGCCTGACTAATTACAATGAACGCTCACAGACTCTGCATACAGGACTTAAATCTGCATACAGGACTTATGTATATGTTATATGTCACAATAACAATGTACCTAATTATAATGAGCGCTCACAGACTCTGCATACAGAACTTATGTATATGTTATATGTCACAATAACAATGTACCTGACTAATTACAATGAGCGCTCACAGACTCTGCATACAGGACTTAAATCTGCATACAGGACTTATGCATATGTTATATGTCACAATAACAATGTGTCTGACTAATTACAATGAGCACTCACTGACTCTGCATACAGGACTTAAATCTGCATACAGGACTTATGCATATGTTATATGTCACAATAACAATGTAGCTGACTAATTACAATGAGCGCTCACAGACTATACAGGACTTATGTATATGTTATATGTCACAATAACAATGTACCTGACTAATTACAATGAGCGCTCACAGACTATACAGGACTTATGTACATGTTATATGTCACAATAACAATGTGTCTGACTAATTACAATGAGCGCTCACAGACTCTGCATATAGGACTTATGTATATGTTATATGTCACAATAACAATGTGTCTGACTAATTACAATGAGCACTCACTGACTCTGCATACAGGACTTAAATCTGCATACAGGACTTATGTATATGTTATATGTCACAATAACAATGTACCTAATTACGAGTGCTCACTGACTCTGCATATAGGACTTATGTATATGTTATATGTCACAACAACGTGTCTGACTAATTACAATGAGCACTCACTGACTCTGCATACAGGACTTATGTATATGTTATATGTCACAATAACAATGTGTCTGACTAATTACAATGAGCTCTCACTAAATCTGCATACAGGACTTATGTGTAAGTTATATGTCACAATAACAATGTGTCTGACTAATTACAATGAATGCTCACAGACTCTGCATATAGGACTTATGTATATGTTATATGTCACAATAACAATGTGTCTGACTAATTACAATGAGCGCTTACAGACTCCACATACAGGACTTATGCATATGTTATATGTCACAATAACAATGTGTCTGACTAATTACAATGAGTGCTCACAGACTCTGCATATAGGACTTATGTATATGTTAAATGTCACAACAACAATGTGTCTGACTACAATGAGCACTCACAGACTCTGCATACAGGACTTATGTATATGTTATATGTCACAATAACAATGTGTCTGACTAATTACAATGAGTTCTCACTGATTCTACATACAGGACTTATGTATATGTTATATGTCACAATAACAATGTGTCTGACTAATTACAATGAGCACTCACTGACTCTGCATACAGGACGTATGTATATGTTATATGTCACAATAACAATGTGTCTAACTACAATGAGCACTCACTGACTCTGCATACAGGACTTATGTATATGTTATATGTCACAATAACAAAGTGTCTGACTAATTACAATGAACGCTCACAGACTCTGCATATAGGACTTATGTATATGTTATATGTCACAATAACAATGTGTCTGACAAATTACAATGAGCTCTCACAGACTCTGCAATAGGACTTATGTATATGTTATATGTCACAATTACCAAGTGCCTGACTAATTACAATGAACGCTCACTGACTCTGCATACAGGACTTATGTATATGTTATATGTCACAATAACAATGTGTCTGACTAATTACAATGAACGCTCACAGACTCTGCATATAGGACTTATGTATATGTTATATGTCACAATAACAATGTGTCTGACTAATTACAATGAGCACTCACAGACTCTGCATACAGGACTTATGTATATGTTATATGTCACAATAACAATGTGTCTGACTAATTACAATGAGCACTCACTGACTCTGCATACAGGACTTATGCATATGTTATATGTCACAATAACAATGTGTCTGACTAATTACAATGAGCGCTCACAGACTCTGCATATAGGACTTATGTATATGTTATATGTCACAATAACAATGTTACAATGAACGCTCACTGACTCTGCAAAAAGGGCTTATGTTTATGTTATATGTCACAATAACAATGTGTCTGACTAATTACAATGAGCACTCACTGACTCTGCATACAGGACTTATGTATATGTTATATGTCACAATAACAATGTGTCTGACTAATTACAATGAGCGCTCACAGACTCTGCATACAGGACTTATGTATATGTTATATGTCACAATAACAATGTGCCTGACTAATTACAATGAACGCTCACAGACTCTGCATACAGGACTTAAATCTGCATACAGGACTTATGTATATGTTATATGTCACAATAACAATGTACCTAATTATAATGAGCGCTCACAGACTCTGCATACAGAACTTATGTATATGTTATATGTCACAATAACAATGTACCTGACTAATTACAATGAGCGCTCACAGACTCTGCATACAGGACTTAAATCTGCATACAGGACTTATGCATATGTTATATGTCACAATAACAATGTGTCTGACTAATTACAATGAGCACTCACTGACTCTGCATACAGGACTTAAATCTGCATACAGGACTTATGTATATGTTATATGTCACAATAACAATGTACCTGACTAATTACAATGAGCGCTCACAGACTCTGCATACAGGACTTAAATCTGCATACAGGACTTATGCATATGTTATATGTCACAATAACAATGTGTCTGACTAATTACAATGAGCACTCACTGACTCTGCATACAGGACTTAAATCTGCATACAGGACTTATGTATATGTTATATGTCACAATAACAATGTACCTGACTAATTACGAGTGCTCACTGACTCTGCAAAAAGGGCTTATGTTTATGTTATATGTCACAATAACAATGTGTCTGACTAATTACAATGAGCGCTCACAGACTCTGCATATAGGACTTATGTATATGTTATATGTCACAATAACAATGTGTCTGATTAATTACAATGAGCACTCACTGACTCTGCATACAGGACTTAAATCTGCATACAGGACTTATGTATATGTTATATGTCACAATAACAATGTACCTAATTACGAGTGCTCACTGACTCTGCATATAGGACTTATGTATATGTTATATGTCACAACAACGTGTCTGACTAATTACAATGAGCACTCACTGACTCTGCATACAGGACTTATGTATATGTTATATGTCACAATAACAATGTGTCTGACTAATTACAATGAGCTCTCACTAAATCTGCATACAGGACTTATGTATATGTTATATGTCACAATAACAATGTGTCTGACTAATTACAATGAATGCTCACAGACTCTGCATATAGGACTTATGTGTATGTTATATGTCACAATAACAATGTGTCTGACTAATTACAATGAGCGCTTACAGACTCCACATACAGGACTTATGCATATGTTATATGTCACAATAACAATGTGTCTGACTAATTACAATGAGTGCTCACAGACTCTGCATATAGGACTTATGTATATGTTAAATGTCACAACAACAATGTGTCTGACTACAATGAGCACTCACAGACTCTGCATACAGGACTTATGTATATGTTATATGTCACAATAACAATGTGTCTGACTAATTACAATGAGCACTCACTGACTCTGCATACAGGACTTATGTATATGTTATATGTCACAATAACAATGTGTCTAACTACAATGAGCACTCACAGACTCTGCATACAGGACTTATGTATATGTTATATGTCGCAATTACCAAGTGCCTGACTAATTACAATGAACGCTCACAGACTCTGCATATAGGACTTATGTATATGTTATATGTCACAATAACAATGTGTCTGACAAATTACAATGAGCTCTCACAGACTCTGCAATAGGACTTATGTATATGTTATATGTCACAATTACCAAGTGCCTGACTAATTACAATGAACGCTCACTGACTCTGCATACAGGACTTATGTATATGTTATATGTCACAATAACAATGTGTCTGACTAATTACAATGAACGCTCACAGACTCTGCATATAGGACTTATGTATATGTTATATGTCACAATAACAATGTTACAATGAACGCTCACTGACTCTGCAAAAAGGGCTTATGTTTATGTTATATGTCACAATAACAATGTGTCTGACTAATTACAATGAGCACTCACTGACTCTGCATACAGGACTTATGTATATGTTATATGTCACAATAACAATGCGTCTGACTAATTACAATGAGCGCTCACAGACTCTGCATACAGGACTTATGTATATGTTATATGTCACAATAACAATGTGTCTGACTAATTACAATGAGCACTCACTGACTCTGCATACAGGACGTATGTATATGTTATATGTCACAATAACAATGTGTCTAACTACAATGAGCACTCACTGACTCTGCATACAGGACTTATGTATATGTTATATGTCGCAATTACCAAGTGTCTGACTAATTACAATGAACGCTCACAGACTCTGCGTATAGGACTTATGTATATGTTATATGTCACAATAACAATGTGTCTGACAAATTACAATGAGCTCTCACAGACTCTGCAATAGGACTTATGTATATGTTATATGTCACAATTACCAAGTGCCTGACTAATTACAATGAACGCTCACTGACTCTGCATACAGGACTTATGTATATGTTATATGTCACAATAACAATGTGTCTGACTAATTACAATGAACGCTCACAGACTCTGCATATAGGACTTATGTATATGTTATATGTCACAATAACAATGTGTCTGACTAATTACAATGAGCACTCACAGACTCTGCATACAGGACTTATGCATATGTTATATGTCACAATAACAATGTGTCTGACTAATTACAATGAGCACTCACTGACTCTGCATACAGGACTTATGCATATGTTATATGTCACAATAACAATGTGTCTGACTAATTACAATGAGCGCTCACAGACTCTGCATATAGGACTTATGTATATGTTATATGTCACAATAACAATGTGTCTGACTAATTACAATGAACGCTCACAGACTCTGCATATAGGACTTATGTATATGTTATATGTCACAATAACCATATGCCTGACTTATTACAATGAGCGCTCACAGACTCTGCATATAGGACTTATGTATATGTTATATGTCACAATAACAATGTGTCTGACTAATTACAATGAGCGCTCACAGACTCTGCATATAGGACTTATGTATATGTTATATGTCACAATAACCATGTACCTGACTAATTAAAATGAGCTCTCACTAACTCTGCATATAGGACTTATGAATATGTTATATGTCACAATAACAATGTGTCTGACTAATTACAATGAGCGCTCACAGACTCTGCATACAGGACTTATGTATATGTTATATGTCACAATAACAATGTGTCTGACTAATTACAATGAGCGCTCACAGACTGCATACAGGACTTATGTATATGTTATATGTCACAATAACAATGTACCTAATTATAATGAGCGCTCACAGACTCTGCATACAGGACTTATGCATATGTTATATGTCACAATAACAATGTAGCTGACTAATTACAATGAGCGCTCACAGACTATACAGGACTTATGTATATGTTATATGTCACAATAACAATGTACCTGACTAATTACAATGAGCGCTCACAGACTATACAGGACTTATGTACATGTTATATGTCACAATAACAATGTGTCTGACTAATTACAATGAGCGCTCACAGACTCTGCATATAGGACTTATGTATATGTTATATGTCACAATAACAATGTGTCTGACTAATTACAATGAGCACTCACTGACTCTGCATACAGGACTTAAATCTGCATACAGGACTTATGTATATGTTATATGTCACAATAACAATGTACCTAATTACGAGTGCTCACTGACTCTGCATATAGGACTTATGTATATGTTATATGTCACAACAACGTGTCTGACTAATTACAATGAGCACTCACTGACTCTGCATACAGGACTTATGTATATGTTATATGTCACAATAACAATGTGTCTGACTAATTACAATGAGCTCTCACTAAATCTGCATACAGGACTTATGTGTAAGTTATATGTCACAATAACAATGTGTCTGACTAATTACAATGAATGCTCACAGACTCTGCATATAGGACTTATGTATATGTTATATGTCACAATAACAATGTGTCTGACTAATTACAATGAGCGCTTACAGACTCCACATACAGGACTTATGCATATGTTATATGTCACAATAACAATGTGTCTGACTAATTACAATGAGTGCTCACAGACTCTGCATATAGGACTTATGTATATGTTAAATGTCACAACAACAATGTGTCTGACTAATTACAATGAGTTCTCACTGATTCTACATACAGGACTTATGTATATGTTATATGTCACAATAACAATGTGTCTGACTAATTACAATGAGTTCTCACTGATTCTACATACAGGACTTATGTATATGTTATATGTCACAATAACAATGTGTCTGACTAATTACAATGAGCACTCACTGACTCTGCATACAGGACGTATGTATATGTTATATGTCACAATAACAATGTGTCTAACTACAATGAGCACTCACTGACTCTGCATACAGGACTTATGTATATGTTATATGTCGCAATTACCAAGTGCCTGACTAATTACAATGAACGCTCACAGACTCTGCATATAGGACTTATGTATATGTTATATGTCACAATAACAATGTGTCTGACAAATTACAATGAGCTCTCACAGACTCTGCAATAGGACTTATGTATATGTTATATGTCACAATTACCAAGTGCCTGACTAATTACAATGAACGCTCACTGACTCTGCATACAGGACTTATGTATATGTTATATGTCACAATAACAATGTGTCTGACTAATTACAATGAACGCTCACAGACTCTGCATATAGGACTTATGTATATGTTATATGTCACAATAACAATGTGTCTGACTAATTACAATGAGCACTCACAGACTCTGCATACAGGACTTATGCATATGTTATATGTCACAATAACAATGTGTCTAACTACAATGAGCACTCACTGACTCTGCATACAGGACTTATGTATATGTTATATGTCGCAATTACCAAGTGTCTGACTAATTACAATGAACGCTCACAGACTCTGCGTATAGGACTTATGTATATGTTATATGTCACAATAACAATGTGTCTGACAAATTACAATGAGCTCTCACAGACTCTGCAATAGGACTTATGTATATGTTATATGTCACAATTACCAAGTGCCTGACTAATTACAATGAACGCTCACTGACTCTGCATACAGGACTTATGTATATGTTATATGTCACAATAACAATGTGTCTGACTAATTACAATGAACGCTCACAGACTCTGCATATAGGACTTATGTATATGTTATATGTCACAATAACAATGTGTCTGACTAATTACAATGAGCACTCACAGACTCTGCATACAGGACTTATGCATATGTTATATGTCACAATAACAATGTGTCTGACTAATTACAATGAGCACTCACTGACTCTGCATACAGGACTTATGCATATGTTATATGTCACAATAACAATGTGTCTGACTAATTACAATGAGCGCTCACAGACTCTGCATATAGGACTTATGTATATGTTATATGTCACAATAACAATGTGTCTGACTAATTACAATGAACGCTCACAGACTCTGCATATAGGACTTATGTATATGTTATATGTCACAATAACCATATGCCTGACTTATTACAATGAGCGCTCACAGACTCTGCATATAGGACTTATGTATATGTTATATGTCACAATAACAATGTGTCTGACTAATTACAATGAGCGCTCACAGACTCTGCATATAGGACTTATGTATATGTTATATGTCACAATAACCATGTACCTGACTAATTAAAATGAGCTCTCACTAACTGCATATAGGACTTATGAATATGTTATATGTCACAATAACAATGTGTCTGACTAATTACAATGAGCGCTCACAGACTCTGCATACAGGACTTATGTATATGTTATATGTCACAATAACAATGTGTCTGACTAATTACAATGAGCGCTCACAGACTGCATACAGGACTTATGTATATGTTATATGTCACAATAACAATGTACCTAATTATAATGAGCGCTCACAGACTCTGCATACAGGACTTATGCATATGTTATATGTCACAATAACAATGTAGCTGACTAATTACAATGAGCGCTCACAGACTATACAGGACTTATGTATATGTTATATGTCACAATAACAATGTACCTGACTAATTACAATGAGCGCTCACAGACTATACAGGACTTATGTACATGTTATATGTCACAATAACAATGTGTCTGACTAATTACAATGAGCGCTCACAGACTCTGCATATAGGACTTATGTATATGTTATATGTCACAATAACAATGTGTCTGACTAATTACAATGAGCACTCACTGACTCTGCATACAGGACTTAAATCTGCATACAGGACTTATGTATATGTTATATGTCACAATAACAATGTACCTAATTACGAGTGCTCACTGACTCTGCATATAGGACTTATGTATATGTTATATGTCACAACAACGTGTCTGACTAATTACAATGAGCACTCACTGACTCTGCATACAGGACTTATGTATATGTTATATGTCACAATAACAATGTGTCTGACTAATTACAATGAGCTCTCACTAAATCTGCATACAGGACTTATGTGTAAGTTATATGTCACAATAACAATGTGTCTGACTAATTACAATGAATGCTCACAGACTCTGCATATAGGACTTATGTATATGTTATATGTCACAATAACAATGTGTCTGACTAATTACAATGAGCGCTCACAGACTCCACATACAGGACTTATGCATATGTTATATGTCACAATAACAATGTGTCTGACTAATTACAATGAGTGCTCACAGACTCTGCATATAGGACTTATGTATATGTTAAATGTCACAACAACAATGTGTCTGACTACAATGAGCACTCACAGACTCTGCATACAGGACTTATGTATATGTTATATGTCACAATAACAATGTGTCTGACTAATTACAATGAGTTCTCACTGATTCTACATACAGGACTTATGTATATGTTATATGTCACAATAACAATGTGTCTGACTAATTACAATGAGCACTCACTGACTCTGCATACAGGACGTATGTATATGTTATATGTCACAATAACAATGTGTCTAACTACAATGAGCACTCACTGACTCTGCATACAGGACTTATGTATATGTTATATGTCGCAATTACCAAGTGCCTGACTAATTACAATGAACGCTCACAGACTCTGCATATAGGACTTATGTATATGTTATATGTCACAATAACAATGTGTCTGACAAATTACAATGAGCTCTCACAGACTCTGCAATAGGACTTATGTATATGTTATATGTCACAATTACCAAGTGCCTGACTAATTACAATGAACGCTCACTGACTCTGCATACAGGACTTATGTATATGTTATATGTCACAATAACAATGTGTCTGACTAATTACAATGAACGCTCACAGACTCTGCATATAGGACTTATGTATATGTTATATGTCACAATAACAATGTGTCTGACTAATTACAATGAGCACTCACAGACTCTGCATACAGGACTTATGCATATGTTATATGTCACAATAACAATGTGTCTGACTAATTACAATGAGCACTCACTGACTCTGCATACAGGACTTATGCATATGTTATATGTCACAATAACAATGTGTCTGACTAATTACAATGAGCGCTCACAGACTCTGCATATAGGACTTATGTATATGTTATATGTCACAATAACAATGTTACAATGAACGCTCACTGACTCTGCAAAAAGGGCTTATGTTTATGTTATATGTCACAATAACAATGTGTCTGACTAATTACAATGAGCACTCACTGACTCTGCATACAGGACTTATGTATATGTTATATGTCACAATAACAATGTGTCTGACTAATTACAATGAGCGCTCACAGACTCTGCATACAGGACTTATGTATATGTTATATGTCACAATAACAATGTGCCTGACTAATTACAATGAACGCTCACAGACTCTGCATACAGGACTTAAATCTGCATACAGGACTTATGTATATGTTATATGTCACAATAACAATGTACCTAATTATAATGAGCGCTCACAGACTCTGCATACAGAACTTATGTATATGTTATATGTCACAATAACAATGTACCTGACTAATTACAATGAGCGCTCACAGACTCTGCATACAGGACTTAAATCTGCATACAGGACTTATGCATATGTTATATGTCACAATAACAATGTGTCTGACTAATTACAATGAGCACTCACTGACTCTGCATACAGGACTTAAATCTGCATACAGGACTTATGTATATGTTATATGTCACAATAACAATGTACCTGACTAATTACAATGAGCGCTCACAGACTCTGCATACAGGACTTAAATCTGCATACAGGACTTATGCATATGTTATATGTCACAATAACAATGTGTCTGACTAATTACAATGAGCACTCACTGACTCTGCATACAGGACTTAAATCTGCATACAGGACTTATGTATATGTTATATGTCACAATAACAATGTACCTGACTAATTACGAGTGCTCACTGACTCTGCAAAAAGGGCTTATGTTTATGTTATATGTCACAATAACAATGTGTCTGACTAATTACAATGAGCGCTCACAGACTCTGCATATAGGACTTATGTATATGTTATATGTCACAATAACAATGTGTCTGATTAATTACAATGAGCACTCACTGACTCTGCATACAGGACTTAAATCTGCATACAGGACTTATGTATATGTTATATGTCACAATAACAATGTACCTAATTACGAGTGCTCACTGACTCTGCATATAGGACTTATGTATATGTTATATGTCACAACAACGTGTCTGACTAATTACAATGAGCACTCACTGACTCTGCATACAGGACTTATGTATATGTTATATGTCACAATAACAATGTGTCTGACTAATTACAATGAGCTCTCACTAAATCTGCATACAGGACTTATGTATATGTTATATGTCACAATAACAATGTGTCTGACTAATTACAATGAATGCTCACAGACTCTGCATATAGGACTTATGTGTATGTTATATGTCACAATAACAATGTGTCTGACTAATTACAATGAGCGCTTACAGACTCCACATACAGGACTTATGCATATGTTATATGTCACAATAACAATGTGTCTGACTAATTACAATGAGTGCTCACAGACTCTGCATATAGGACTTATGTATATGTTAAATGTCACAACAACAATGTGTCTGACTACAATGAGCACTCACAGACTCTGCATACAGGACTTATGTATATGTTATATGTCACAATAACAATGTGTCTGACTAATTACAATGAGCACTCACTGACTCTGCATACAGGACTTATGTATATGTTATATGTCACAATAACAATGTGTCTAACTACAATGAGCACTCACAGACTCTGCATACAGGACTTATGTATATGTTATATGTCGCAATTACCAAGTGCCTGACTAATTACAATGAACGCTCACAGACTCTGCATATAGGACTTATGTATATGTTATATGTCACAATAACAATGTGTCTGACAAATTACAATGAGCTCTCACAGACTCTGCAATAGGACTTATGTATATGTTATATGTCACAATTACCAAGTGCCTGACTAATTACAATGAACGCTCACTGACTCTGCATACAGGACTTATGTATATGTTATATGTCACAATAACAATGTGTCTGACTAATTACAATGAACGCTCACAGACTCTGCATATAGGACTTATGTATATGTTATATGTCACAATAACAATGTGTCTGACTAATTACAATGAGCACTCACTGACTCTGCATACAGGACTTATGTATATGTTATATGTCACAATAACAATGTTACAATGAACGCTCACTGACTCTGCAAAAAGGGCTTATGTTTATGTTATATGTCACAATAACAATGTGTCTGACTAATTACAATGAGCACTCACTGACTCTGCATACAGGACTTATGTATATGTTATATGTCACAATAACAATGTACCTGACTAATTACAATGAGCGCTCACAGACTCTGCATACAGGACTTATGTATATGTTATATGTCACAATAACAATGTGTCTGACTAATTACAATGAGCGCTCACAGACTCTGCATACAGGACTTATGTATATGTTATATGTCACAATAACAATGTGTCTGACTAATTACAATGAGCGCTCACAGACTCTGCATACAGGACTTATGTATATGTTATATGTCACAATAACAATGTGTCTGACTAATTACAATGAACGCTCACAGACTCTGCATACAGGACTTATGTATATGTTATATGTCACAATAACAATGTACCTAATTATAATGAGCGCTCACAGACTCTGCATACAGAACTTATGTATATGTTATATGTCACAATAACAATGTACCTGACTAATTACAATGAGCGCTCACAGACTCTGCATACAGGACTTAAATCTGCATACAGGACTTATGCATATGTTATATGTCACAATAACAATGTGTCTGACTAATTACAATGAGCACTCACTGACTCTGCATACAGGACTTAAATCTGCATACAGGACTTATGAATATGTTATATGTCACAATAACAATGTGTCTGACTAATTACAATGAGCACTCACTGACTCTGCATACAGGACTTAAATCTGCATACAGGACTTATGTATATGTTATATGTCACAATAACAATGTACCTGACTAATTACGAGTGCTCACTGACTCTGCAAAAAGGGCTTATGTTTATGTTATATGTCACAATAACCATGTGTCTGACTAATTACAATGAGTTCTCACTGACTCTGCATACAGGACTTATGTACATGTTATATGTCACAATAACAATGTGTCTGACTAATTACAATGAGCACTCACAGACTCTGCATATAGGACTTATGTATATGTTATATGTCACAATAACAATGTGTCTGACTAATTACAATGAGCACTCACTGACTCTGCATATAGGACTTATGTATATGTTATATGTCACAATAAACATGTGTCTGACTAATTACAATGAGCGCTCACTGACTCTGCATACAGGACTTATGTATATGTTATGTCACAATAACAATGTGTCTGACTAATTACAATGAGCTCTCACTAAATCTGCATACAGGACTTATGTATATGTTATATGTCACAATAACACTGTGTTTGACTAATTACAATGAGTTCTCACTGACTCTGCATACAGGACTTATGTATATGCTATATGTCACAATAACATTGTGTCTGACTAATTACAATGAGTTCTCACTGACTCTGCATACAGGACTTATGTATATGTTATATGTCACAATAACAATGTGTCTGACTAATTACAATGAATGCTCACAGACTCTGCATACAGGACTTATGTATATGCTATATGTCACAATAACATTGTGTCTGACTAATTACAATGAGTTCTCACTGACTCTGCATACAGGACTTATGTATATGTTATATGTCACAATAACAATGTGTCTGACTAATTACAATGAGCTCTCACTAAATCTGCATACAGGACTTATGTATATGTTATATGTCACAATAACAATGTGTCTGACTAATTACAATGAGCGCTCACAGACTCTGCATATAGGACTTATGTATATGTTATATGTCACAATAACAATGTGTCTGACTAATTACAATGAGCTCTCACTAAATCTGCATACAGGACTTATGCATATGTTATATGTCACAATAACAATGTGTCTGACTAATTACAATGAGCTCTCACTAAATCTGCATATAGGACTTATGTATATCTTATATGTCACAATAACAATGTGTCTGACTAATTACAATGAGCTCTCACTAAATCTGCATACAGGACTTATGTATATGTTATATGTCACAATAACAAAGTGTCTGACTAATTACAATGAGCTCTCACTAAATCTGCATATAGGACTTATGTATATGTTATATGTCGCAATAACAATGTGTCTGACTAATTACAATGAGCTCTCACTAAATCTGCATATAGGACTTATGTATATGTTATATGTCACAATAACAATGTGTCTGACTAATTACAATGAGTTCTCACTGATTCTGCATACAGGACTTATGTATATGTTATATGTCACAATAACAATGTGTCTGACTAATTACAATGAATGCTCACAGACTCTGCATACAGGACTTATGCATATGTTATATGTCACAATAACAATGTGTCTGACTAATTACAATGAGTGCTCACAGACTCTGCATATAGGTCTTATGTATATGTTATATGTCACAATAACAATGTGTCTGACTAATTACAATGAGTGCTCACAGACTCTGCATACAGGACTTATGTATATGTTATATGTCACAACAACAATGTGTCTGACTACAATGAGCACTCACAGACTCTGCATACAGGACTTATGTATATGTTATATGTCACAATAAACATGTGTCTGACTAATTACAATGAGCGCTCACAGACTCTGCATATAGGACTTATGTATATGTTATATGTCACAATAACAATGTGTCTGACTAATTACAATGAGCTCTCACTAAATCTGCATACAGGACTTATGTATATGTTATATGTCACAATAACAATGTGTCTGACTAATTACAATGAGTGCTCACAGACTCTGCACATAGGACTTATGTATATGTTATATGTCACAATAACAATGTGTCTGACTACAATGAGCACTCACAGACTCTGCATACAGGATAAATAGCCTACTTTCTCTAAATCAGAGTTAACCGAAACCTTTAATATAACCAGTAGGAAGAATTGCGACTCTACACATGTAGTTTATCTTCTGCATTGTGGGTGTGGCCTACTTTATGTGGGTCGCACCAAGAGGAAAATTAGACGTAGAACAAATGAACACATCTATAATATTAAAGAGAAACTAACAACACATAGTGTATCCAAAACATTTTCTTGAGCACCATGGCAGCAATCCAAAATCATTAAAAGTGCAGGTAATAGATTGGGTTCCACAAAACAAACCTAACAGATTATTAGATCTGAGAAAACTAGAAACAAAGTGGATCTACAAACTTAAGACACTTCAACCATTAGGGCTCAATATTGACATAGATATAGCAGCTTACATGTAGGTGGTCAGTAAGCAGTTCACAATCTATATTTTAACCATATATGTATTATAATTGATTTTAGGTATGATGCTAGCATAATGTTCATAATCATATTAAGGTCATGAAATGTAGGGTTCTTCATTTAACTTTTAAGGTCTAAATATATCAATTTTAATATGGAATATCTTATTAAGAGCCAATTTTTTTTTTTTTTTTTTAACAATTTTATAATCCAAATTTATTTTTAGAACACTATTGAATATATTTAATATAAATGTTTGTTAGGAAAATACTTCGTTTTAAATTAAATGTTCTTTTAGTTTTAAAATTGTTTATAACCATCAGTTAATAATAGCCAAACATCGCAAGTAAATATCCATTAGAAATGTATGAATAGGATACTTCGTTAACATATGAATTTAGAATTTAATGTGAGGTTCTAATTATATAAAATAAATAAGTTAGTAATATTAACAAAAATTCTCGCTATCAACTTCACCGCGAGCAACAGGAACCAAGTAACGATAAACCAGTGGCTAATCACTAAGAGTTAATATAGCACTAATGAATAGCGAGTATTTCCCAAAAATGTTATCATAGTGAATTATTTTTTCCGAACAGGATGTAATCTTTAGAAACATGATAACTTATTTGTATTATGAAGTTATGTATGTGTGTATATATATATTGTTAACATGTATAGGATATCCGATGAGTACAATGTTCTGTGTCAGTCATGAATTTTTCACCAATCAAACAGAGAATACATGGCACACCCACGGCAAACCCCTGTGGGAGTGTTTGTTTAAGCATGGACAATTTAAAAGCCGCTGGGCGCCAATTTTAAACAGCATCCATTTACCTCTTGAAAAAGCCCGTCCGAAGTTCGGGGGAAACGCGTCGAGGATATAGACACTGTTGCTGGTTTTCCTTTGTGGACGGTTTGTGTGATAGTGCAGAGGGCAGTCCGGACGCCTAGCAGCTACCGAGACCGGCGACTAGGAACTGTTTGCCATCTTGTTCCAGCGCACACAAGGAGAGACACAGTCTACAGGCTCATTTTATTTTTATTCCAGTAAGTGCAACATTGTAAGTTGCGTGTTTTATGTTAATAAATTTACACTTGAATCGTACCCTGGTGCGCTTCTTTTTCTTTTCTTTCCACATCTGCATATAGGACTTATGTATATGTTATATGTCACAACAACGTGTCTGACTACAATGAGCACTCACAGACTCTGCATACAGGACTTATGTATATGTTATATGTCACAATAACAATGTGTCTGACTAATTACAATGAGCGCTTACAGACTCTGCATACAGGACTTATGCATATGTTATATGTCACAATAACAATGTGTCTGACTAATTACAATGAGTGCTCACAGACTCTGCATATAGGACTTATGTATATGTTATATGTCACAATAACAATGTGTCTGACTAATAACAATGAGTTCTCACTGACTCTGCATACAGGACTTATGTATATGTTATATGTCACAATAACAATGTGTCTGACTAATTACAATGAGCACTCACTGACTCTGCATACAGGACTTATGTATATGTTATATGTCACAATAACAATGTGTCTGACTAATAACAATGAGCTCTCACTAAATCTGCATACAGGACTTATGTATATGTTATATGTCACAATAACAAAGTGTCTGACTAATTACAATGAGCTCTCACTAAATCTGCATACAGGACTTATGTATATGTTATATGTCACAATAACAATGTGTCTGACTAATTACAATGAGCGCTCACAGACTCTGCATACAGGACTTATGTATATGTTATATGTCACAATAACAATGTGTCTGACTAATTACAATGAGCACTCACTGACTCTGCATACAGGACTTATGTATATGTTATATGTCACAATAACAATGTGTCTGACTACAATGAGCACTCACAGACTCTGCATACAGGACTTATGTATATGTTATATGTCGCAATTACCAAGTGCCTGACTAATTACAATGAACGCTCACAGACTCTGCATATAGGACTTATGTATATGTTATATGTCACAATAACAATGTGTCTGACAAATTACAATGAGCGCTCACAAACTCTGCATATAGGACTTATGTATATGTTATATGTCGCAATTACCAAGTGCCTGACTAATTACAATGAACGCTCACAGACTCTGCGTATAGGACTTATGTATATGTTATATATCACAATAACAATGTGTCTGACTAATTACAATGAGCACTCACTGACTCTGCATACAGGACTTATGTATATGTTATATGTCACAATAACAATGTGTCTGACTAATTACAATGAGCGCTCACAGACTCTGCATACAGGACTTATGTATATGTTATATGTCACAATAACAATGTGTCTGACTAATTACAATGAGCGCTCACAGACTCTGCATACAGGACTTATGTATAGGTTATATGTCACAATAACAATGTGTCTGACTAATTACAATGAGCGCTCACAGACTCTGCATACAGGACTTATGTATAGGTTATATGTCACAATAACAATGTGTCTGACTAATTACAATGAGTTCTCACTGATTCTGCATACAGGACTTATGTATATGTTATATGTCACAATAACAATGTGTCTGACAAATTACAATGAGCTCTCGCAGACTCTGCATATAGGACTTATGTATATGTTATATGTCACAATAACAATGTGTCTGACTAATTACAATGAGCACTCACTGACTCTGCATACAGGACTTATGTATATGTTATATGTCACAATAACAATGTGTCTGACTAATTACAATGAGCTCTCACTAAATCTGCATACAGGACTTATGTATATGTTATCTGTCACAATAACCATGTGCCTGACTAATTAAGATGAACGCTCACAGACTCTGCATATATGATTTATGTGTATGTTATATGTCACAATAACAATGTGTCTGACTAATTACAATGAACGCTCACTAAATCTGCATACAGGACTTAAGTATATATTATATGTCAGAATAACGATGTGTCTGATTAATTACAATGAGCGCTCACAGACTCTGCATACAGGACTTATGTATATGTTATATGTCACAATAACAATGTGTCTGACAAATTACAATGAGCCCTTGCAGACTCTGCATGCAGGACTTATGTATATGTTATATGTCACAATAACCATGTGCCTGACTAATTACAATGAACGCTCACAGACTCTGCATATAGGACTTATGTATATGTTATATGTCACAATAACAATGTGTCTGACTAATTACAATGAGCGCTCACAGACTCTGCATATAGGACTTATGTATATGTTATATGTCACAATAACAATGTGCCTGACTAATTACAATGAGCTCTCACTAAATCTGCATACAGGACTTATGTATATGTTATATGTCACAATAACAATGTGTCTGACTAATTACAATGAGCGCTCACAGACTCTGCATATAGGACTTATGTATATGTTATATGTCACAATAACAATGTGTCTGACTAATTACAATGAGCTCTCACAAAATCTGCATACAGGACTTATGTATATGTTATGTGTCACAATAACAATGTGTCTGACTAATTACAATGAGTTCTCACTGATTCTGCATACAGGACTTATGTATATGTTATATGTCACAATAACAATGTGTCTGACTAATTACAATGAGCGCTCACAGACTCTGCATACAGGACTTATGTATATGTTATATGTCACAATAAACATGTGTCTGACTAATTACAATGAGCGCTCACAGACTCTGCATACAGGACTTATGTATATGTTATATGTCACAATAACAATGTGTCTGACTAATTACAATGAGCGCTCACAGACTCTGCATACAGGACTTATGTATATGTTATATGTCACAATAACAATGTGTCTGACTAATTACAATGAGCGCTCACAGACTCTGCATACAGGACTTATGTATATGTTATATGTCACAATAACCATGTGCCTGACTAATTACAATGAACGCTCACAGACTCTGCATATAGGACTTATGTGTATGTTATATGTCACAATAACAATGTGCCTGACTAATTACAATGAACGCTCACAGACTCTGCATATAGGACTTATGTGTATGTTATATGTCACAATAACCATGTGTCTGACTAATTACAATGAGCGCTCACTGACTCTGCGTATAGGACTTATGTATATGTTATGTCACAATAACAATGTGTCTGACTAATTACAATGAGCTCTCACTAAATCTGCATACAGGACTTATGTATATGTTATATGTCACAATAACAATGTGTCTGACTAATTACAATGAGCTCTCACTAAATCTGCATACAGGACTTATGTATATGTTATATGTCACAATAACAATGTGTCTGACTAATTACAATGAGTGCTCACAGACTCTGCATATAAGACTTATGTATATGTTATATGTCACAATAACAATGTACCTGACTAATTACAATGAGTTCTCACTGACTCTTCATATAGGACTTATGTATAGGTTATATGTCACAATAACCATGTCCCGGACTAATTACAATGAGTTCTCACTGACTATTCATACAGGACTTATGTATACGTTATATGTCACAATAACAATGTGTCTGTCTGACTAATTACAATGAGCGCTCACTGACTCTGCATATAGGACTTATCATGTATATGTTATATGTCACAATAACAATGTACCTGACTAATTACAATGAATTCTCACTGACTCTGCATACAGGACTTATGTGTATGTTATATGTCACAATAACAATGTGTCTGACTAATTACAATGAGTGCTCACAGACTCTGCATATAGGACTTATGTATATGTTATATGTCACAATAACAATGTACCTGACTAATTACAATGAATTCTCACTGACTCTGCATACAGGACTTATGTATATGTTATATGTCACAATAACAATGTACCTGACTAATTACAATGAGTGCTCACAGACTCTGCATATAGGACTTATGTATATGTTATATGTCACAATAACAATGTACCTGACTAATTACAATGAGTTCTCACTGACTCTTCATATAGGACTTATGTATAGGTTATATGTCACAATAACCATGTCCCGGACTAATTACAATGAGTTCTCACTGACTCTTCATATAGGACTTATGTATAGGTTATATGTCACAATAACCATGTCCCCGACTAATTACAATGAGTTCTCACTGACTCTGCATATAGGACTCATGTATATATTATATGTCACAATAACAATGTACCTGACTAATTACAATGAGTTCTCACTGATTCTGCATATAGGACTCATGTATATATTTTATGTCACAATAACAATGTACCTGACTAATTACAATGAGCTCTCACTAACTCTGCATACAGGACTTATGTGTATGTTATATTTCACAATAACAATGTGTCTGACTAATTACAATGAGCGCTCACAGACTTTGCATACAGGACTTATGTATATGTTATATGTCACAATAACAAAGTGTTTGACTAATTACAATGAGTTCTCACTGACTCTGCATACAGGACTTATGTGTATGTTATATGTCACAATAACAATGTACCTGACTAATTACAATGAGCTCTCACTAACTCTGCATACAGGACTTATATGTATGTTATATGTCACAATAACAATGTTTCTGACTAATTATAATGAGCGCATACTGACTCTGCAAATAGGACTTATGTATATGTTATATGTCACAATAAACATGTGTCTGACTAATTACAATGAGCTCTCACTAAATCTGCATACAGGACTTACGTATATGTTATATGTCACAATAACAATGTGTCTGACTAATTACAATGAGCGCTCACAGACTCTGCATACAGGACTTATGTATATGTTATATGTCACAATAACAATGTGTCTGACTAATTACAATGAGCTCTCACTAAATCTGCATACAGGACTTATGTATATGTTATATGTCACAATAACAATGTGTCTGACTAATTACAATGAATGCTCACAGACTCTGCAAATAGGACTTATGTATATGTTATATGTCACAATAACAATGTGTCTGACTAATTACAATGAGTTCTCACTGACTCTGCATATAGGACTTATGTATATGTTATATGTCACAATAACAATGTGTCTGACCAATTACAATGAGTTCTCACTGACTCTTCATATAGGACTTATGTATATGTTATATGTCACAATAACAATGTGTCTGACCAATTACAATGAGTTCTCACTGACTCTTCATATAGGACTTATGTATATGTTATATGTCACAATAACAATGTACCTGACTAATTACAATGAGTTCTCACTGACTCTTCATATAGGACTTATGTATATGTTATATGTCACAATAACAATGTACCTGACTAATTACAATGAGTTCTCACTGACTCTTCATATAGGACTTATGTATATGTTATATGTCACAATAACCATGTACCTGACTAATTACAATGAGTTCTCACTGACTCTGCATACAGGACTTATGCATATGTTATATGTCACAATAACAATGTGTCTGACTAATTACAATGAGTTCTCAAAGACTCTGCATATAGGACTTATGTATATGTTATATGTCACAATAACCATGTGCCTGACTAATTACAATGAGCGCTCGCAGACTCTGCATATAGGACTTATGTATATGTCACAATAACAATGTTACAATGAGCTCTCACTGACTGCATATAGGACTTATGCATTAAGAGGTCCTAAAGCTGCTTTTTTACGCCCACTGGTATTACGAGTCTTGAAGGTTTAGGGTCACCGCATACTTCTTAGGCCTTACCGCAAAACGACTTACGTAAACTTCGTAAAGTCTTTTTACTATGGGACTTCCATAGCGCCGGTATTACGAGTTTGTCCTGGGAGGCCAAAAAGTGAGCGGTACACCCTCGCCTGTTAAGAGTCCTACCGCATTTAAAAGTCAGTAGTTAACATCGCCAGCACTATATTAAAGTTATTATCCCCTAAACCAGAAGTCTTCACCCAGATGGCATCTTCTATCTTCATCCATCCGGCGCGGAGCGGGTCCATCTTCAAGACATCCGACGCGGAGCATCCTCTTCATCCGATGATTAAAGCTGAATGAAGGTACCTTTAAGTGACGTCATCCAAGATGGCGTCCCTTAGATCCCCGTCTGGATGAACACTTCTGCCCGTATGGAGGACTACTTTGCCCGGCTTGGATGAAGACTTCTCCCGTCTTCGTTGAGGACTTCAGCCCAGCATGGATGAAGACGTCTCCCGGTAAGTCGATCTTTAGGGGTTTAGTGTTAGGTTTTTTTAAGAGTGTATTGGGTGGGTTCTATTTGTAGGTTGGGGTTTGGGCGGCAAAAGAGCTAACTGCCCTTTTAAGGGCAATGCCCATCCAAATGCCCTTTTCAGTGCAATGGGGAGCTTAGGTTTTTTTAGATAGTATTTTATTTGGGGGGTTGGTTGTGTGGGTGGTGGGTTTTACTGTTGGGGGGTTGTTTGTATTTTTTTTAAAAGGTAAAAGAGCTGATTACTTTGGGGCAATGCCTCACAAAAGGCCCTTTTAAGGGCATTTTGTAGTTTAGTTTAGGTTAGGGCTTTTTTATTTTAATAGGGCTATTAGATTAGGTGTAATTAGTTTAAATATCTGTAATTTGTTTATTATTTTCTGTAATTTAGTGTTTTTTTTTGTACTTTAGCTAATTTAATTTAGGTAATTGTATTTAATTTAGTTAATTTATTTAATTATATTGTAGTGTTGGGTGTTAGTGTAACTTAGGTTAGGTTTTATTTTACAGGTACTTTTGTATTTATTTTAGCTAGGTAGTTATTAAATACTTAATAACTTTTAAATAACCATTCTACCTAGTTAAAATAAATACAAACTTGTCTGTAAAATAAAAATAAACCCTAAGATAGCTACAATGTAACTATTAGTTATATTGTAGCTAGCTTAGGGTTTATTTTATAGGTAAGTATTTAGTTTTAAATAGGAATAATGTAGTTAATGATAGCAATATTTATTTAGATTTATTTAAATTATATTTAAATTAGTGGGTGTTAAGTTTAGGGGTTAATAACTTTAATATAGTGGCGGCGATGTTGGGGGCGGCAGATTAGGGGTTAAAAAGTGTAGGTAGGTTGCTGCGACATTGGGGAAGACAGATTAGGGGTTAATAAATATAATGTAGGTGGCGGCGATGTTGGGGGGCAGCAGATTAGGGGGGTCATAAGTATAATGTAGGTGGCAGCAGTGTCCGGAGCGGCAGATTAGGGGTTAATAATATAATGTAGGTGTCGCCGATGTCGGGGGCGGCACATTAAGGGTTAATAAGTGTAAGATTAGGGGTGTTTAGACTTGGGGTTCATGTTAGGGTGTTAGGTGTAAACATAACTTTTATTTCTCCATAGGAATCAATGGGGCTGCATTACTGAGTTTTACACTGCTTTTTTGCAGGTGTTAGACTTTTTTTCAGCCGGCTCTCCCCGTTGATTCCTATGGGGAAATCGTGCACGAGCACGTACAACCAGCTCACCGCTGACTTAAGCAACGCTGGTATTGGAGTGAGATTTGGAGCAAAATTTTGCTCAACGCTCACTTTTTGTCTTTTAACGACGGGTTTCTGAAAACTCGTAATACCAGCGCTGCATGTAAGTGAGCGGTGAGAGAAAACTGCTCGTTAGCATCGCACAGCTCCTAACATAAAACTCGTAATCTAGGTGATTGTCTTTTAAAACAGATTTATATTTCCTCATTTGTAATAATATCATGTGCTTTTAAGTTAATATTAATCGTCTGCCAATAATATACATAGTATATATCACTTAATAAGTAACAAACCGTTCCTAATCAACCACTAGTAGAATTCATGAGCAGATTATCACCTGACAAATTTTTTTTAGGAGAAAAAAAAATAAAAAAATAATAATCAGAGGAATAAAATTTGGAAATCTTAAACCAAGTAAACTGTCAATTCAACCAATGAAAAAGAACTCTT